>NW_022992230.1:55000-132500 GCF_902827175.1 Gymnodraco acuticeps | reverse complement strand
AAATACTTCGTTACTGTACTTAAGTACATGTTTCTAGTATCAGTACTTTACTCCACTACTTATTTTTCTGATGACTTTTTACTTCTTACATGTTGAACCCAAATACCTGTACTTTCTACTTCTCACATGTTGAACCCAAATACCTGTACTTTCTACTTCTTACATGTTGAACCCAAATACCTGTACTTTCTACTTCTTACATGTTGAACCCCAAATACATGTACTTTCTACTCTTAACTTCTACTTCTTACATGTTGAACTCAAATACCTGTACTTTCTACTTCTTACATGTTGAACCCAAATACCTGTACTTTCTACTTCTTACATGTATTTTCTACTTCTCACATGTTGAACCCAAATACCTGTACTTTCTACTTTTTACATGTACTTTCTACTTCTTACATGTTGAACCCAAATACATGTAATTTCTACTTCTTACATGTTGAACCCAAATACCTGTACTTTCTACTTCTTACATGTTGAACCCAAATACCTGTACTTTCTACTTCTTACATGTTGAACCCAAATACCTGTACTTTCTACTTCTCACATGTTGAACACAAATACCTGTACTTTCTACTTCTTACATGTTGAACAAAATACACCTGTACTTTCTACTTCTTACATGTTGACACACAATACCTGTACTTTCTACTTCTCACATGTTGAACACAAATACCTGTACTTTCTACTTCTTACTGTTTGAACACAAAATACCGGTACTTTCTACTTCTTACATGTTGAACACAAATACCTGTACTTTCTACTTCTTACATGTTGAACCCAAATACCTGTACTTTCTACTTCTTACATGTTGAACTCAAATACCTGCACTTTCTACTTCTCACATGTTGAACTCAAATACCTGTACTTTCTACTTCTTACATGTTGAATCAAATACCTGTACTTTCTACTTCTCACATGTTGAACACAAATACCTGTACTTTCTACTTCTTACATGTTGAACTCAAATACCTGTACTTTCTACTTCTTACATGTAGAACACAAATACCTGTACTTTCTACTTCTTACATGTTGAAACACAAATACCTGTACTTTTCCTACTTCTTACATGTTGAACACAAATACCTCTACTTTCTACTTCTTACATGTTGAACACAAATACCTGTACTTTCTACTTCTTACATGTTGAAACTCAAATACCTGTACTTTCTACTTCTTACATGTTGAACTCAAATACCTGTACTTTTCTACTTCTTACATGTTGAACTCAAATACCTGTACTTTCTACTTCTTACATGTTGAAACTCAAATACTTGTACTTTCTACTTCTTACATGTTGGAACACAAATACCTGTACTTTCTAACTTCTTACATGTTTGAACTCAAATACCTGTACTTTCTACTTCTTACATGTTGAACACAAATACCTGTACTTTTCTACTTCTTACATGTTGAACACAAATACCTCTACTTTCTACTTCTTACATGTTGAACACAAATACCTGTACTTTCTACTTCTTACATGTTGAAACTCAAATACCTTTACTTTCTACTTCTTACATGTTGAACTCAAATACCTGTACTTTCTACTTCTTAATGTTGAACTCAATACCTGTACTTTCTACTTCTTACATGTTGAACTCACATACCTGTACTTTCTACTTCTTACATGTTGAACTCAAATACTTTACTTTCTACTTCTTACATGTTGAACACAAATACCTGTACTTTCTACTTCTTACATGTTGAACACAAATACCTGTACTTTCTACTTCTTACATGTTGAACACAAATACCTCTACTTTCTACTTCTTACATGTTGAACACAAATACCTGTACTTTCTACTTCTTACATGTTGAACTCAAATACCTGTACTTTCTACTTCTTACATGTTGAACTCAAATACCTGTACTTTCTACTTCTTACATGTTGAACTCAAATAACTGTACTTTCTACTTCTTACATGTTGAACTCAAATACTTGTACTTTCTACTTCTTACATGTTGACACAAATACCTGTACTTTCTACTTCTTACATGTTGAACTCAAATACCCTGTACTTTCTACTTCTTACATGTTGAACTCAAATACCTGTACTTTCTGCTTCTTACATGTTGAACTCAAATTACCTGTACTTTCTACTTCTTACATGTTGAACTCAAATACCTGTACTTTCTACTTCTTACATGTTGAACTCAAATACCTGTACTTCTCTACTTCTACATGTTGAACTCAAATACCTGTACTTCTACTTCTTACATGTTGAACTCAAATACTTGTACTTTCTACTTCTTACATGTTGAACACAAATACTTGTACTTTCTACTTCTCTCATTTTCCAAACAGCTGGTTCCTTTAGTCTGAATGTGTGTTTGATGCGTGATCATTATTCTTTAGAGTCATTGCGTGCCTATTGATTTGAACACGATCCGTGTATCCATCATTTCCTGCTCTTCTCTAAAGAAGAGGGACCAATGGAAACGTTGTCATGTTGCCGTTGTTCAGCATGGAAACATTCATTAGCTAACAATGACATTATTGTTCTATTAATATAAAGGGAGGTCAGGTACTCTTTAAAACAGCTGCTAGTTATGGGTACTTTTTACTTAAAGGTCACCTTTCATGCTAATAGCACAGGTCTCAGATATATATAAAAAATGAAGTGTTTTGGTCAAAATACCAAACAGATCATTCTAGCCATGCTTCATATCCCTCTATTTCACTTCCTGTTACAAAAGTGCTGATTCTGGGTATAAACAGGTCTCTCTTGAGACCCTGTGTCTCAATGAGATGTTCACCTGTATAAATAAAGGCTAAATACAAATAAAGCCTTTTTTCTTCTTTTAAACTGAAAAAAATAATAATAAGAGGGGGCGAAGTTTATGCCGGCTAATGCGGGACCCGGCAGATACTGTCTAAAATAATGCGGTGATGAAACGCAAGGATTATTAGATCAAGGATTCTCTCTGAAACAGTATGGAGCTCAAAGGCTTTCTCTCTTGCCGGTTATACCACAAGGTGAGTTCCTTTTACTTCCTGCTTCTTCACACACATGCTCTCCAGTACAGGTTAGCTCTGAGTGTTAGCGATGCTAATGTAAACACCAACCATATTACGTCCAAAACCGTCGGGCATTGTTTCTGAGAGCAACGTTTCTGATTGGCCCGTGGTCCACATTTCAGATATTACGTCATATCGGACGCAAATCTGGATCAGCTCCGTTGTAGCCCCGTTTTTAGAGATTTGGGTACGGAGGAAAAGAGAGAGGGTTTTATTCTCTGACGCTGCGTGAGTTCCCAGACACACCGGGGACACATTGATGTAGAGAAGACATCACAAAGTGCAGTTTGCATGATAGGTCCCCTTTAAGTACATTTCAAAGCCCATACTTCTTTACTTATACTTGAGTAAAGAAGTTTAGTCAGTACTTCTACTTTTACCAGAGTATTTTTAAACACCAGAGTATCTGTACTTCTACTTGAGGAAAGCATGTGTTTACTTTTACCATCTCTGGAAGTAAGGAATAAGATGCTGTTACAGAGGCAAGAAACATCCATTCTGTCACACAATAAAGTGAAAGGAAAGGAAAACAGAGACAGTAGGGTGAGCATAAGGCACGTCAGCCTGCAGGGACATCATTACATCAGATTAGCAGCAACAGAGGTTATTTTCTTTGGCCCGTCGTTCAAAGTTGTCATCTGTCTGACCTTTGACTCCGGCAGTCTCCCGCGGCACGGCCACATTAGTTGGATGTTGCATGTCTGTGTCCATAACTCTGTTGCTTTTTCAGGGACAATAAATATGCTGATTACGCTCCGCTGCACGCAATCTCTGTTTGGTAGAGAAGTAAAAATATAATGAAGTGCGCTGGATGGACGGACAGAGATACAGAGTCCAAAACTATTTATTTCTATCAGAAGTTTGAGGTTATGACCAGGTCACAAGGTCACGCTATCAAGATTTGATTCAAGGAAGAAAATGGGCCCTATTATTCTTGTTTTCAGGTGTTTATCAGTATGTAGTGTCTCTACTTTAAAGAGTCCTCTCCTGCAGATGTTCAGGTGTATATCAGTGTGTAGTGTCTCTACTTTAAAGAGTCCTCTCCTGCTGATGTTCAGGTGTATATCAGTATGTAGTGTCTCTACTTTAAGAGTCCTCTCTGCTGATGTCAGGTGTATATCAGTATGTAGTGTCTCTACTTTAAAGAGTCCTCTCCTGCTGATGTTCAGGTGTATATCAAGTATGTAGTGTCTCTACTTTAAAAGAGTCCTCTCCTGCTGATGTTCAGGTGTATATCAGTATGTAGTGTCTCTCACTTTAAAGAGTTCTCTCCTGCTGATGTTCAGGTGTATATCAGTATGTAGTGTCTCTACTTTAAAGAGTCCTCTCTGCAGATGTTCAGGTGTATATCAGTGTGTAGTGTCTCTACTTAAAGAGTCCCTCTCCTGCTGATGTTCAGGTGTATATCAGTATGTAGTGTCTCTACTTTAAAGAGTCCTCTCCCTGCTGATGTTCAGGTGTATATCAGTATGTAGTGTCCTCTACTTTAAAGAGTCCTCTCCTGCTGATGTTCAGGTGTATATCAGTATGTAGTGTCTCTACTTTAAAGGAGTCCTCTCCTGCTGATGTTCAGGTGTATATCAGTTATGTAGTGTCTCTACTTTAAAGAGTTCTCTCCTGCTGATGTTCAGGTGTATATCAGTATGTAGTGTCTCTTACTTTAAAGAGTCCTCTCCTGCTGATGTTCAGGTGTATATCAGTATGTAGTGTCTCTACCTTTAAAGAGTCCTCTCCTGCTGATGTTCAGGTGTATATCAGTATGTAGTGTCTCTACTTTTAAAGAGTCCTCTCCTGCTGATGTTCAGTGTATCTCAGTATGTAGTGTCTCTACTTTAAAGAGTCCTCTCCTGCTGATGTTCAGGGTTGTATATCAGTATGTAGTGTCTCTACTTTAAAGAGTCCTCTCCTGCTGATGTTCAGGTGTATATCGTATGTAGTGTCTCTACTTTAAAGAGTCCTCTCCTGCTGATGTTCAGGTGTATATCAGTATGTAGTGTCCTACTTTAAAGAGTCCTCTCCTGCTGATGTTCAGGTGTATATCAGTATGTAGTGTCTCTACTTTAAAGAGTTCTCTCCTGCTGATGTTCAGGTGTATATCAGTATGTAGTGTCTCTACTTTAAAGAGTC
Source organism: Gymnodraco acuticeps (assembly GCF_902827175.1). Taxonomy (NCBI): domain Eukaryota; kingdom Metazoa; phylum Chordata; class Actinopteri; order Perciformes; family Bathydraconidae; genus Gymnodraco; species Gymnodraco acuticeps. The sequence continues at coordinate 127,348 of NW_022992230.1, read as the reverse complement.
CTCTCCTGCTGATGTTCAGGTGTATATCAGTATGTAGTGTCTCTACTTTAAAGAGTCCTCTCCTGCTGATGTTCAGGTGTATATCAGTATGTAGTGTCTCTACTTTAAAGAGTCCTCTCCTGCTGATGTTCAGGTGTATATCAGTATGTAGTGTCTCTACTTTAAAGAGTCCTCTCCTGCTGATGTTCATGTGTTTATCAGTATGTAGTGTCTCTACTTTAAAGAGTTCTCTCCTGCTGTTCAGGTGTTTATCAGTATGTAGTGTCTCTACTTTAAAGAGTTCTCTCCTGCTGATGTTCAGGTGTATATCAGTATGTAGTGTCTCTACTTTAAAGAGTCCTCTCCTGCTGATGTTCAGGTGTATATCAGTATGTAGTGTCTCTACTTTAAAGAGTCCTCTCCTGCTGATGTTCAGGTGATATCAGTATGTAGTGTCTCTACTTTAAAGAGTCCTCTCCTGCTGATGTTCAGGTGTATATCAGTATGTAGTGTCTCTACTTTAAAGAGTCCTCTCCTGCTGATGTTCAGGTGTTTATCAGTATGTAGTGTCTCTACTTTAAAGAGTCCTCTCCTGCTGATGTTCAGGTGTTTATCAGTATGTAGTGTCTCTACTTTAAAGAGTCCTCTCCTGCTGATGTTCAGGTGTATATCAGTATGTAGTGTCTCTACTTTAAAGAGCCCTCTCCTGCTGATGTTCAGGTGTATATCAGTATGTAGTGTCTCTACTTTAAAGAGTTCTCTCCTGCTGATGTTCAGGTGTATATCAGTATGTAGTGTCTCTACTTTAAAGAGTCCTCTCCTGCTGATGTTCAGGTGTATATCAGAGTATGTAGTGTCTCTACTTTAAAGAGTCCTCTCCTGCTGATGTTCAGGTATATATCAGTATGTAGTGTCTCTACTTTAAAGAGTCCTCTCCTGCTGATGTTCAGGTGTATATCAGTATGTATTGTCTCTACTTTAAAGCGTCCTCTCCTGTTGATGTTCAGGTGTATATCAGTATGTAGTAACTCTACTTTAAAGAGTCCTCTCCTGCTGATGTTCAGGTGTATATCAGTGTGTAGTGTCTCTACTTTAAAGAGTCCTCTCCTGCTGATGTTCAGGTGTATATCAGTATGTAGTGTCTCTACTTTAAAGAGTCCTCTCCTGCTGATGTTCAGGTGTATATCAGTATGTAGTGTCTCTACTTTAAAGAGTCCTCTCCTGCTGATGTTCAGGTGTATCAGTATGTAGTGTCTCTACTTTAAAGAGTCCTCCTGTTGATGTGCAGGTGTGTATCAGTATGTAGTGTCTCTACTTTAAAGAGTCCTCTCCTGCTGATGTTCAGGTGTATATCAGTATGTAGTGTCTCTACTTTAAAGAGTCCTCTCCTGCTGATGTTCAAGTGTATATCAGTATGTAGTGTCTCTACTTTAAAGAGTCCTCTCCTGTTGATGTGCAGGTGTGTATCAGTATGTAGTGTCTCTACTTTAAAGAGTCCTCTCCTGCTGATGTTCAGGTGTATATCAGTATGTAGTGTCTCTCCTTAAAGAGTCCTCCGCTTGCTGATGTTCAGGTGTATATCAGTATGTAGTGTCTCTACTTTAAAGAGTCCTCTCCTGCTGATGTTCAGGTGTATATCAGTATGTAGTGTCTCTACTTTAAAGAGTCCTCTCCTGCTGATGTTCAGGTGTATATCAGTATGTAGTGTCTCTACTTTAAAGAGTCCTCTCCTGCTGATGTTCAGGTGTATATCAGTATGTAGTGTCTCTACTTTAAAGAGTCCTCTTCTGCTGATGTTCAGGTGTATATCAGTATGTAGTGTCTCTACTTTAAAGAGTCCTCTCCTGCTGATGTTCTGTGTAATCAGTTATGTAGTGTCTCTACTTTAAAGAGTCCTCTCCTGCTGATGTCAGGTGTATATCAAGTATGTAGTGTCTCTACTTTAAAGAGTCCTCTCCTGCTGATGTTCAGGTGTATATCAGTATGTAGTGTCTCTACTTTAAAGAGTCCTCTCCTGCTGATGTTCAGGTGTATATCAGTATGTAGTCTCTCTACTTTAAAGAGTCCTCTCCTGCTGATGTTCAGGTGTATATCAGTATGTGGTGTCTCTACTTTAAAGAGACCTTTGAAGACCCTTTACATGCACTAAAACCGTAACAACACACTACAGGAAAAGGAAAAAAGCATAATAGGGCCTCTTTAATATTCATTTTATTGCTGTATATAAGATTGTGGTGACATATTGCTCAATAATTGTTCATAGGCTGGTTGTCATTATTTTTGTAATGGTGCAACTGCATTGTTTATGTTTTGTAACTCTTGTAATCAGTGTTTTGGGATGTGACACTGAATAAACCTTCCTTTGACATCCAGTAAAAGATATGTGACGATGCATTTGATGTAATAAAACCCCCAGATCTAAAAGCAGAATGTGATAAAAGTCCAACATGTTGGAGTCCAACAACATGGGGCGGATGTGGGGCACTCTGAGCAGTTCGGACTGTAAGATGTTTCCAGTTGGACATGAGGTGAAACCACAGCTAGCAAAAAAACAGGGCTTGTGTTAAGATCTGTCTTTATTGTACTTTATAAGCACCTTGAATTGCCTTGTGTTGAAAAGTGCTATATAAATAAACTTGCCTTGCCTTGCCTATTTTGTCTTGTCTTTTTCTGTCTTTTGTTTCATGTTTTATTTTGAAAGGTCTTCACCTCCTGTCTTGCCTGTTTCTGTCTGCGTTGTGTTTTGTCTTTAGATCTGTCTGTGGTTCCCTGTCGTTAGTTTCCCTGGTGTGTCTTATTACCCGATTGTGTTCACCTGTGTTTTCTCCTCCCTCCTCACCTGTGTCTTGTTTGTATAATTAGTCTTGTGTGTATTTAAGTTCTGGTTTTTCTGTCTGTCTTTGTCGGTTCGTCTTGTGTTATGACGTGGTCTTCGGTGAGTGTTCTGTTCTGTCTTTGTGATTAATTTAGCCTTGAAATAAAGGAGTCATTTTTGTCCCTATAATCTGCATTTGGGTCCTGCTTCCTACACACACCGTAACAGCTTGTGCTGCGGTGATGTAAGGGTGGAAGTCATACACTTCAATTACTCTCCTCAACTGCCCCCACCTTTTTTGATTCCCTCAATTCAAAGTATGTAATCTAGCTCCTAGGTATGTTTTGAGCAAAAATATTTGTCTTTGCTTCATTTCAAATTGCTTGCAGGCTTTTCGTACGTCATTAACGGGGCAGCTGCAATCGCACTGAGTCACTTGATTCCAGTTATGGTCAGGCATTCGGTTTATTTTCTGCTTTTTATTGAAAAAGCGACTTGAAATACAGCCCTGCTTTCCTCATTACATCGAGACTCACCTGGAATTCACAAAATGCAATCTTTTCAGAAACTAACCTGCAATGTTTTGAGGTTGGAAATGCAGTTATGAGGGTGTTGTGATACATATTAGGGTGTCCTCAGATAGCAGGAAAAGCATGTTATCCTTTTCTTGCAGAATTGAATAAATTCAAAGGGTAAATCCACAGTGTGTTTTAAAGGAAGGGGTTTTCTAGGGTAATCAAGACCAGTCCAGATTCGGCACAATTGGGTTCATGTCGGTTCAAGTTATCTTACTGTTATCTTACGGTGTGTTTAATATTATCTGGTATACTGACGTGCATCAGAAAAGACTTGGCCGTGATACGTCAGCAGCTTTAGCAACAAGCAATGTTATTGTAGTTCAAAAGGGCATACAAATATTAAATGTGTCTTAATTATGCAACAAAATAGAGTCAAGGACTGATGATATTTGTGTCTGCATGGGTGCTGTTTGCAGATAAATAAGTGATGAGGTTCGGGTTATTCATTAGATGGATCTTTGTGGGTTTTGGGACACATTACTGGAACCATGAATCCCTTTTGTTGGAACAGAAAAACGTACAGAAATGTAAATCATGAAACACGCTTTCATCGTGTGCATTGTGGGTAATTTAGGCGGCATGTTTCAGAAGGATGTGTCTTCAATCCTGGGTGCAAAATGCTTAATTAGTGGAGACATTTTTTCAAGTATATTTTCAATAACTGCCCATTAGTCCGGTGCAGATGCTCATTCCTCTCCAGCTCACCAAACAACACTTGGAAAGTTTAGGCTTCCAGTAAATGAACTGGTGGTACCAGCTGAGTTCCAGTTCACACACACACTCACACACACAGTGTCAAACCACAACACGCTCACGTTGCCAGGAAGGGGTCAAATGAATGGCTGACTTTGCAGCTCTGGGGCAGACGCTCAAACACACACAGAATCATTTCCATTCCACTTCTCCCCCTTCTCCACCCTTCCGCTCACTGCCACCCTCTCTCTAATTTGCATAATATACTCTCCCTCTGAAGCTCAAGATGCACACACACACACAGACAGACACACAGACAGACACACACACACACTAACACACAGAGAGAGCTGACAGATGGCACCACTGGCTTCAGACACAGTGCCGAGCGGGAATGTGAGGGGAATGAAGGAAAGAGGAGACTGTTCTGGTAAACACACACACACACACACACACACACACACACACACACACACACACACACACACACACACACTCAATAATACCATAATTATCCTGGGCACTGGCCTTGGCACTAACCTGGGGAAAACCCTGATGTGCCAACTCACTCTGCACCCGATGACCTAGCAGAACCAGCAGGGCAGGAAAACACTGTCTCACACACACACTCACACACACTCACCCATGCACAGGCTTATTTATGCAAAGGCATGCATGCATACACTAAGTAAGTAGAGAGAGAGAGGAAATCTTGTGCTCACAAAGAGACAAAATAAACTTCTGAATCAATCTCCTTCCCTTTTCTCTCGCTGCCTTTTTTATCTGTGATTCTTTTTCGGTTTCGATTGGGTGCTGATGGTGGTTAGAGCGTGCCGATGCTGTCGGTTTGAGTTATCCTCGTAAAGCTCTGGGTCTGATTATCCTGCGATGACTCATCCAGAGAGAGAGAGAGAGAGAGAGAGAACTCAGTGCACAAGAACCCAACAACCAGGCCACTGTTAGCTTTAAAGAGAGAGAGAGAGAGAGAGAGAGAGAGAGAGAGAGAGAGAGAGAGAGAGAGAGATAGCGAAGAGAGAGAGAGAGAGAGAGAGAAGAGAGAGAGCGATGAGAGAGATAGATCTGGGAGATACTCTCAGTCTGCCTTCAGTCTTCCCACTGAGCTCCCTGGAACTACTCCCAATCACCACACATAAGAGATAAGATAAGACTTTATTTATCCTGAAGGACATTGTTGAGCCAGAGTTACAAAAATACAATAACACAGCAGCATGATAATAAAACTGTACACTAACAGTGCAGTAAAAAAAGTAATTCAATAACTACAGGAAACATACAGTCACATAATAGAGTGGTGCAGTAACGTGTCCTAAAACCAGGAAGTGAGTCAGCATTTCTCCACTTCCTGTTCCCTCGTCTCAGAGCCAATGGGATCTCTCCATAGGATTATGGAAAATAGCTGGAACTAAGGTCTGTGGTTGAGACACATTGAAGACACGGATCACGTTTTGTTCTACGACATTAAATCCATCAGCAGTGACCCCACTGGTGATTTCTGAAGAGTTGACGTGTCTTCAGGACTACAGAAGTCGTAGAGGCCGTTGTACGTCATTACGCCGAACACGTGAACACTCCTCTAAGTTAGTTTCTGTTCTGCTTGAAAGCAAGTCCCTGCCTCCTGCAAAGTGTTCCAACAAACGCTTCAACTCGTTCCATTTAGAATCTGTGGTTTGAATATGGATCTGAAGTCGGCGTGACGTTGAAGTCGTGCTGCTGGACTCGGCTGTAGTTCCTTTGTAGCATAACGTTAGCATTTTGCTTCTGGACATTAGATTTATGATTCGAACATTATAAAAGTAGGGTAGACATGTGGAGATGATCCGGCTGAACAAAACGTGCATTTATCAAACAGGTTCGTTTTCCACAGATCTTATTTTTTACAATATTCCAAAATCCTCTGGAGAAATCCCGTTGCTTTTTGTTGAGGGAACGAGCAGCTTCCTTCAGGGTCGGCCTACAAAAATACGTCATCACTGCACCGCTCTATTAATGTGAAAATACTGTACAGTAGTGGACAAGTCTTCGTCACACAAGCAGACATTCCTAACATTTAACGTCTCTACTTGTTTATCAAAGACGTGCATGATGCGGCATATTTTATTCCATTCCATTTCTATGTAAATATTGCTATATTTTTATAAATGTTTTTATATTATTATGGTTTTCTTAAAATAGTTCTCTATATGTGTTTTTAAATTTTAGTTCCATGTATGGACCTAACATCGAGTCAAATTCCTCGTACGTGACAAACTACCTGGTACTTTTGGTGAATTTAGAGGCAATTACTAGACTAGTTTTTTTGTCAGAATTAGATTTTTTTTATTCGAAATTTCACTTTTTTTTCTCAGAATTTTACTTCTTTACTTGAAATTTCACTTTAGTCAGAATTTTATTTTTTTCTTAGAACTCTTTTTTTTGTCAGATTGTGATTTTTTACTCGATATTTCACTTTTGTCAGAATTTCACTTTTTTACTTGTAATTTCACTTTTTTCCCCCAGAATTAGATTTTCTTACTCAAAATGTCGCTTATTACTCTGAATTTAAAAAAATAAGAATTTGACTTTTTCTCAGAATTTGACTTTTACTTGAAATTTCACTTTTTTGTCAGAATTTAGTTTTCGAAATTTCGCTTTATTACTCAGAATTTCTTTTTCAGATTTTCACTTTTTCTCAGAATTTCACTTTGTTCTGCTATATTTTACTATATTTTTTAATATATATATTTTTTTAATAGTTCTCTGTGTTTTTAATTTTAGTTTTATGTATGCACCTAACATCAAGTCAAATTCCTCGTACGTGTCAACCTACCTGGTGATAAGATAAGATCAGAAGTACTTTATTGATCCCAATGTGGGAAATGTTTATGTTGCAGCAGCATAAAAGACAAGGCAGGTTTTTATAGAAATGGATCAGGACATGTTGATGTAGAAGAGACATGAAGAAGAGGGGACACATGTTGATGTAGAAGAGACATGAAGAAGAGGGGACACATGTTGATGTAGAAGAGACATGAAGAAGAGGGGACACATGTTGATGTAGAAGAGAGACATGAAGAAGAGGGGACACATGTTGATGTAGAAGAGACATGAAGAAGAGGGGACACATGTTGATGTAGAAGAGACATGAAGAAGAGGGGACACATGTTGATGTAGAAGAGACATGAAGAAGAGGGGACACATGTTGATGTAGAAAGACATGAAGAAGAGGGGACACATGTTGATGTAGAAGATACATGAAGAAGAGGGGACACATGTTTGATGTAGAAGAGACATGAAGAAGAGGGGACACATGTTGATGTAGAAGATACATGAAGAAGAGGGGACACATGTTGATGTAGAAGAGACATGAAGAAGAGGGGACACATGTTGATGTAGAAGAGACATGAAGAAGAGGGGACACATGTTGATGTAGAAGAGACATGAAGAAGAGGGACACATGTTGATGTAGAAGAGACATGAAAGAGGGGACACATGTTATGTAGAAGAGACATGAAGAAGAAGGGGACACATGTTGATGTAGAAGAGACATGAAGAAGAGAGGACACATGTTTGATGTAGAAGAGACATGAAGAAGAGGGAACACATGTTGATGTAGAAGAGACATGAAGAAGAGGGGAACATGTTGATGTAGAAGAGACATGAAGAAGAGGGGACACATGTTGATGTAGAAGAGACATGAAGAAAGAGAGGACACATGTTGATGAAGACATGAAGAAGAGGGGACACATGTTGATGTAGAAGAGACATGAAGAAGAGAGGACACATGTTGATGTAGAAGAGCATGAAGAAGAGGGGACACATGTTGATGTAGAAGAGACATGAAGAAGAGGGGACACATGTTGATGTAGAAGAGACATGAAGAAGAGAGGACACATGTTGATGTAGAAGAGACATGGAGAAGAGGGGACACATGTTGATGTAGAAGAGACATGAAGAAGAGGGGACACATGTTGATGTAGAAGAGACATGAAGAGAGAGGACACATGTTGATGTAGAAGAGACATGAAGAAGAGGGAACACATTTGATGTAGAAGAGACATGAAGAAGAGGGGACACATGTTGATGTAGAAGAGACATGAAGAAGAGGGGACACATGTTGATGTAGAGAGACATGAAGAAGAGGGGACACATGTTGATGTAGAAGAGACATGAAGAAGAGGGACACATGTTGATGTAGAAGATACATGAAGAAGAGGGGACACATGTTGATTAAGAGAGACATGAAGAAGAGGGGACACATGTTGATGTAGAAGAGACATGAAGAAGAGGGGCACATGTTGATGTAGAAGAGACATGAAGAAGAGGGGACACATGTTGATGTAGAAGAGACATGAAGAAGAGGGGACACATGTTGATGTAGAAGAGACATCGGAAGAGGGGACACATGTTGATGTAGAAGAGACATGAAGAGAGGGGACACATGTTGATGTAGAAGAGGGGACACATGTTGATGTAGAAGAGACATGAAGAAGAGGGGACACATGTTGATGTAGAAGAGACATGAAGAAGAGGGGACACATGTTGATGTAGAAGAGACATGAAGAAGAGGGGACACATGTTGATTGTAGAAGAGACATGAAGAAGAGGGGACACATGTTGATGTAGAAGAGACATGAAGAAGAGGGGACACATGTTGATGTAGAAGAGACATGAAGAAGAGGGGACACATGTTGATGTAGAAGAGACATGAAGAAGAGGGGGAAACACATGTTGATGTAGAAGAGACATGAAGAAGAGGGGACACATGTTGATGTAGAAGAGACATGAAGAAGAGGGGACACATGTGATGTAGAAGAGACATGAAGAAGAGGGGACACATGTTGATGTAGAAGAGACATGAAGAAGAGGGGACACATGTTGATGTAGAAGAGACATGAAGAAGAGGGGACACATGTTGATTGTAGAAGAGGACATGAAGAAGAGGGGACACATGTGGATGTAGAAGAGACATGAAGGAAGAGGGGACACATGTTGATGTAGAAGAGACATGAAGAAGAGGGGACACATGTTGATGTAGAAGAGACATGAAGAAGAGGGACACATGTTGATGTAGAAGAGACATGAAGAAGAGGGGACACATGTTGAATGTAGAAGGAGACATGAAGAAGAGGGGACACATGTTGATGTAGAAGAGACATGAAGAAGAGGGGACACAGTGTTGATGTAGAAGAGACATGAAGAAGAGGGGACACATGTTGATGTAGAAGAGACATGAAGAAGAGGGGACACATGTTGATGTAGAAGAGACATGAAGAAGAGGGGACACATGTTGATGTAGAAGAGACATGAAGAAGAAGAAGAGGGGACACATGTTGATGTAGAAGAGACATGAAGAAGAGGGGACACATGTTGATGTAGAAGAGACATGAAGAAGAGAGGACACATGTTGATGTAGAAGAGACATGAAGAAGAGGAACACATGTTGATGTAGAAGAGACATGAAGAAGAGGGGACACATGTTGATGTAGAAGAGACATGAAGAAGAGGGGACACATGTTGATGTAGAGAGACATGAAGAAGAGGGGACACATGTTGATGTAGAAGAGACATGAAGAAGAGGGGACACATGTTGATGTAGAAGATACATGAAGAAGAGGGGACACATGTTGATGAAGAAGAGACATGAAGAAGAGGGGACACATGTTGATGTAGAAGAGACATGAAGAAGAGGGGACACATGTTGATGTAGAAGAGACATGAAGAAGAGGGGACACATGTTGATGTAGAAGAGACATGAAGAAGAGGGACACATGTTGATGTAGAAGAGACATGAGGAAGAGGGGACACATGTTGATGTAGAAGAGACATGAAGAAGAGGGGACACATGTTGATGTAGAAGAGACATGAGGAAGAGGGGACACATGTTGATGTAGAAGAGACATGAGGAAGAGGGGACACCTGTTGATGTAGAAGAGACATGAAGAAGAGGGGACACATGTTGATGTAGAAGAGACGTGAAGAAGAGGGGACACATGTTGATGTAGAAGAGACATGAAGAAGAGGGGACACATGTTGATGTAGAAGATACATGAAGAAGAGGGGAGGGACACATGTTGATGTAGAAGAGACATGAAGAAGAGGGGACCACATGTTGATGTAGAAGAGACATGAAGAAGAGGGGACACATGGTTGATGTAGAAGAGACATGAAGAAGAGGGGGCACATGTTGATGTAGAAGAGACATGAAGAAGAGGGGACACATGTTGATGTAGAAGAGACATGAAGAAGAGGGGACACATGTTGATGTAGAAGAGAGACATGGAAGAAGAGGGGGCACATGTTGATGTAGAAGAGACATGAAGAAGAGGGGACACATGTTGATGTAGAAGAGACATGAAGAAGAGGGACACATGTTGATGTAGAAGAGACATGAAGAAGAGGGGACACATGTTGATGTAGAAGAGACATGAAGAAGAGGGGGACACATGTTGATGTAGAAGAGACATGAAGAAGAGGGGACACATGTTGATGTAGAAGAGACATGAAGAAGAGGGGGACACATGTTGATGTAGAAGAGGACATGAAGAAGAGGGGACACATGTTGAGGTAGAAGGAGGACATGAAGAAGAAGGGGACACATGTTGAGGTAGAAGAGACATGAGAAGAGGGGGACACATGTTGATGTAGAAGAGACATGAAGACGAGGGGACACATGTTGATGTAGAAGAGACATGAAGAAGAGGGGACACATGTTGATGTAGAAGAGACATGAAGAAGAGGGGACACATGTTGATGTAGAAGAGACATGAAGGAAGAGGGGACACATGTTGATGTAGAAGAGACATGAAGAAGAGGGGACACAATGTTGATGTAGAAGAGACATGAAGAAGAGGGGACACATGTTGATGTAGAAGAGACATGAAGAAGAGGGGACACATGTTGATGTAGAAGAGACATGAAGAAGAGGGGACACATGTTGATGTAGAAGAGACATGAAGAAGAGGGGACACATGTTGAGGTAGAAGAGACATGAAGAAGAGGGGACACATGTTGATGTAGAAGAGACATGGAGAAGAGGGGACACATGTTGATGTAGAAGAGACATGAAGAAGAGGGGACACATGTTGATGTAGAAGAGACATGAAGAAGAGGGGACACATGTTGATGTAGAAGAGACATGAAGAAGAGGGGACACATGTTGATGTAGAAGAGACATGAAGAAGAGGGGACACATGTTGATGAGAAGAGACATGGAAGAAGAGGGGAACATGTTGATGTAGAAGAGACATGAAGAAGAGGGGACACATGTTGATGTAGAAGAGACATGAAGAAGAGGGGACACATGTTGATGTAGAAGAGACATGAAGAAGAGGGGACACATGTTGATGTAGAAGAGACATGCGAGGATTTTGCAGAATAGGTGACCTTGAAGTCCAAGAGAAGCTATGGAGCAGAGAGTTCTCTTCCATCCAGAGGTGATTTATTATATAGAGTTTGTTAATAAACCTGTTTCTGATTCCCCGGCGTGTTTCTCACCAAGTGGTCCGTGTCAGGTCAGATAATTAACTTGCTGATGTAGTCGGTAATAACAGAGACTGAGAGCAGAATAACAAAAACAACAGGCCGCTGCGGACAGATCTGCAGCCGGAGGGGATTTGCTGGGATAAAGTTGCATAACACACTCCCTCGCTGTGAAGAGGGGGGGGGGGGGGGGGGGTGACATTTAAAATCGGCTAGACGGGGGTCCAAAGTGGCGACAAACACTTCTTGACATGCACACACACATGCCTCAGAACACACACACACGCATCAGCACACACATACTTCTCCATATAGACATCCAGCCTTTCAAAGTTCCCTCAAAGTCACTTTATTCTAGGGGAGCATTTAAAATGTAAAGATTTAATAGAATTACTGACAGATTACTTTAGATATGCAGAAAGCTAAAAACTGAATACTGCCAGAAAATATACAAACCGGTTGAATCGAACCCTGGTGCGTTTAGCCGCTTGGTGCGGTTCATTTGGGTCGGTGTGAACGCAGCCCGAAACCTCTGAAGTGAACTAAACAACCGGACTCTGGTCCGCTAAAATAGGTGGTCTCGGAGCGCTTGCTTGCGAACTCTGGAGCGGTTCATCGCTGGTGTGAACGCAGTCCGCACCGAAACATAGGAAGCGTAGTATTTACATGTCACAAGAACGCGGATATCTTCAAAAGTGTTGAACAGTGTCGTGTAAAGTAAAAATGCTGTCGTCGGTGAAACCCCCTCCTGACTGCAGAACGTCTCTCATTATGTTATAATGTTGTTTAACGGACGTTGTCTGATGATATAATCATATGCGGGGCCGCTAGAGTCTGTTGATCTCCAGATTAACAGCAGCATGAGAATAACCTGCCGAAAGTGCCGATGCTCCAGCCATACTTGCCAACCCTCCCGATTTTCGCGGGAGACTCCCGATTTCATTGCCCTCTCCCGGTTTCCTCCCGGGGTTATATTTCTCCCGTATTTCTCCCGATTTCTGACACAATCAGATTTACTCAGGACTGTTTCCACTCGGACTTTAATACAGCTACACCATTGTTTGGTTTCCATGGTAGCGCGTCTCTTCATTAGCGTGCCCAACTGACAGTCTGAGAGGGTGAGGAAGAGAGTCACAGTAAACTGAACAAGAATCGACAACTCGACCCTCTGCTCACTCCTTTCCATGCTACAGGCCTCAAGACAGTGCACTAACAACTACAATAAGCATGTTAATGTTAAGCTAAAAGCTCCGGCGATCAATGCTCCTGATTTCTGAGGTCTCAAGGTTGGCAAGTATGGCTCCATGGCGGAGGCTCCGGTAGAAATTGCCGGGATTTGCGTTTTTACCCCCTTAATGTCTGACCAATGGTTGAACAGCATTTCCGAGCACATGACTTGTGTTTAAAGTTTATAGTCCGTTTGAGTTTTGCCGTGTGAACGCAAACCGAACCTTCTGGAAAATGAAACAATGTAACAAACTGTGGTCTGGTGCGCAGCTGAAAACGGACTATTAGGTGTGAATGTATAGAGCAGTGGTTCCCAAACTCTTTGTGCCCAAGGCACACCAAAGGACAAGTACAAATCTCAAGGCACACCTATTGTGCAAAATAACCCTTATAACACGTGTTATCACTCATATCATGTAAAATATCTGTAAATGTGCATAATTATTTACTAATGCCAAATAAAATGTGACAAAGACAACTATATTACTCATGAAATATTTATTAACGAAATATTTCAGAAATTATTTGAAACTTTATCAAATTAGGCTTCATCAAAGCAGCAACACACTCATTTAAACCAGACAGGTCACAACATTAAAAATGAGGCAAAAGAAACTCAGCAGAAATTCAGCACAGAGAACTGTCAATGCAAGGAAGCTGCACTGCATGGTCCTGAACTACACATTATAAATGTAACATTTCAGCAATCAGCATTGAAACATGTGCTATTGTAAATATTTTTGCCGACTTACAAATTAGTGAGATACATGTGCCTGTCGGGGCGCGCAGAATGTTTTAATCCTTGGTGGCACTGAGGAGAGGGCCACTCGCAAGTCCTGTTCAACAGAGAGCCGTGACCTCCTGTTGTTCTTCATGTAAATCAGAGTAGAGAACGCCAACTCCAGAGATGGGGTCGTTACTAAAAAAAATTAATATATTACATATTACTTTAAAAAAAAGTAATATATTACACTACTTCGTTACTATCTACATAAAGTAACTCGTTACTTTACTCGAGCACGTACGAACTGCGCATGCGTGAGTGGCAATAACTTTCCTTACCAGCAAGTGGCGGTAGTGTGTATTTGTCATTAAAAACAGGCAACAACCGGAAGACAGAGAAGAAGAACAGACGACGTGATATAAACAAAAAATAAATAGCTGTGCGGTAGCTTCACCTTAGCATGAGTTCTTTGCAGGTGCTTGTTGAGGTTTGACCACGTGGTGTTTCCAGCAGTGGATAACAGCAGCTGCTGGCCTGGACACAGTTTGCACCTCACCGTCACATTCCTGTCTATTCTTCGGACGAACTCAAAATAATGGGCATACCTCCACCCCTCGAAAGTTATCGCTGACTCAGCCATGTTTATGCAGCACTGCACGTGGAGATGTGGACGCGCAAGTCGCGCAGATTACGTACATATAAACCTACAAAGTACTGATATAGTAAATTAAAAAATAATTATTTTTGTGTAGTTGTATATTGCAATAATAACGTATGGTTGTCACAAAATCCCACGGCACACCCGGACTTGCCTCACGGCACACCGTTTGGGAACCACTGCCCTAGTGTACATGTTTTGTTTTAAAGGTCCCATGTCATGCTTTTCTGGTTATCACCCGTCCCCTTGTGTGTTATGAAGGTTTTTCTGCATGTGAACGGTCTGCAGAGTCACAAACCCTCAAAGTACACCCTGTAGCGAGTAAAACTCTAACGGTACGTCCACACAGCAGCTTTAGACGAATCTTCCACCGCTTCCAACGCTTCTCTGCCCATTGACTTTGAATGGGGATGACGTAACTTTGCCTCGCTTTTCGCCGAACTGCATTGTGGGGGAGCGAAGCAAAGATTTACAGGATTTACAGGATTCAAAAGTTGAGCAATGTTCAACTTTTGAAGCTGAGCTGGAAGCGTCAGCCAATCAAATCCCGTTTATGCAAATCTGACAGTAGAAGCGCTAGCCAATCAAACCGCGTGTAAGCTGGGAGAGCCAGACCGCAGTTAATTTCCTCATATTCCAAACGAGAAATTACGGTAGCAAATCACCCGGTTCTTTACGACCAGAACTATTAACGGGATACAAACCGGAGGAACCAGGCATGGAGGGAGGTGGCAGACAGTGGGTGAAACTGGTAGGTTTTCGCCTGTTTGGGGAGTTTATATATATATATATTGCTCGCATAAAATCCCCGGGGTTTTTTGCTTTGTATGTCGGGGGCGGGAGATTCATGTGATTGGTTGTTGGTCGCGTTGCTCGCAAAAAATCCCCAAGCTTTCAGACACGCCCAGCTCCAAGATTTTTGAAAAGCTGCTGTTTGGACGTACCATAACACAGAAAAGACCCGTCTATGCTGCCCCAGAACGCCTCGTTGGACATTTATCTTTTTCCATTGTTTGCTTCTTGGCTATAGTGACGTAACAGTCACAGTGACGTATTTCGGGTATAGTGACGTAAGGCCTAAGCCGTTAGGTTTGGATCAATCTGCGGACTTCCTCACACACACACACTCAGCGGGACGTTGCGAGGCTCGCTGCTGCGAGGAGCGGGACACTGAACTGGCTCACTGGTGTGGGGTCGGCGAGACACCGCGGAACTCAGCCTGGGCACACACACAAACTCCCAGCCAGGCTGCGGGTGTGTGTGTGTGTTTCGGGCTGGGTACACATACTGTGAGTTTGGAACATGACATGGGACCTTTAAAATAACTGCCATGTGTGGAATAAACAAATAAATGTACAATATTTCCAAGACACTTTCCACACACTCTGCTTCCCAGTCAGAATCAGAATCAGGTTTATCACCAGGTAGGTCGATATATACGAGGAATTTGACTTGATGTCATGGTGCATACATAAGTAAAACAAGAATTAAAACTATTTTTAGAAAACTATTTTAAGAAAACTATAATAACATAAACTATAGCAGTATTTACATAGGCTCTAAGGCACTTTACTTGAGAACTTTAACAGCTTGTGTGTACACTTCCTACTCATTCACACGAAGCATTCACAGCATATATAATATATGCAAACACCCAGGAGGATGTGGGACCATTTTCAACTGTGAAACTTTCTCTTATTAGACTTTAAAAAGCTTGGAGCGTTTACAAAGTTCTCTGCTTCCCCTTGATGAGCTTCCTATGTTTTACTCAAATATTATTTCCCATAGGAAGCACCGCCTAACTTTCTGTTTGCCAGAGTTATGTTGGCTCTGTTTAAACTGAATATTTCAGATGGTCTCCCAACTTATGGACACACAGGCGCAGAAACACACACAGGCGCAGACACACACACAGGCGCAGACACACACACAGGCGCAGACACACACACAGGCGCAGACACACACACACATCTGTTGAGTCTGATTGGACAGGACTGAGCAGCGTTCTCACAGCACTAACTGTCACCACAGTGAGAGGTCAAACAGAAACAGTAACACAGCTTATATAAGTCACAATAAAAGGAGCAGGGGGGAGCGGGTGAACTCTGTGTGTGTGGAGAGATTTTCACAGTAAAAAAAATGCTTTTATACATAACCTCCGAGCAGTTACTGCACAAAGACACTCAAGTTGCTTCCTACATAACTACATCGTTCATAAAGACACACAAATAGTCGCCTTTTGAACATTTCTTGGTACATCTTTTGGACACAGTGTCTGATAATGAAGCCTCTGGAGTTGCATCTGACGGCTGGCAATGCAGGAAACTTTGTTTGTGCCAACATTGCTTTATCATTTAAATATATCCGTCTCTCTATAACATTTCGGATGATCCCTGAAGTCTGTGATCCACACATTTGTGTTCTGTCTCTCAGAAAGTGGAAGATAGTTAGCCTAGCTTTTCAAGTACGTGGAAATTAGCTATCTGGTATATGTGATATACTTATATATGAATTAATATACAATGTGTGGACTCGCAGACTGCGTATTTTTGTCATTTATTTAAATTAATACTGCTGAGTCATCACCGTTTAGCAATCTCTCTATCTTTTTTGGATGCCATATGGTTTTGTCAAAACTCACAGCAACAGATATTCATGTAACCTCAAAAGTATGATGATACTGTGAGACAGAAGCGACGACAAACATTTGAAATGCGCAATAGCAGCTCATGTTGGCTCCCAGCTGGCTGACGCACTTGTGGTTTTAAGAGATATTACCAGCTATTTTTAGTGCGCGCTCGAACAGATACTGCAATTAAATAACAAGTAGCGACAAGACCAAAGATTCATGTCTCCTGGAACATAAAAATAAGGGAGTGTAGTTACTGGGAAATAAAAGGGGATAAAACCTTTGATTAAATTGGTTAACAAGGCCAAATAAACACTGTATATTGATTCATTTGTTTTACCTTGACTTCTTAAAGAGGCCCTGTTCTGCTTTTTGGGGTTCTCCCTTTCCTGTAGTGTGTTATAGAGGTGTTGGTGCATGTTAATGGTCTGCTAAGGCAAAAATCCCTGTGATCCCCCCGCCTGAAGCGCCTCCATTGGACTCCTTTGTTTACTTCTGGAACATAGAGGTTTTGAGGCCAGGAAAAGGCTCTGTGACCTTTTGACCTGTGCTGGACTCTGGTGATCTGATGTATATGAATGCACCTGCCCATTACCTGGTCAAGTTAGATGCTGCGTATCACAGCGCACTGAGATGTGTGACAAACTGTAAAGCATTAACCCCTCACTGTACCCTGTATGCAAGGGCTGGTTTGCCTTCACTAACTGTACGGAGGCTCAGTCACTGGTACATTTTTATATACAAAGCCATGTTAGGGAAACTTCCATCTTATATCTGCTCCCTGATCTCACGGAGAATTGTAAGTGGCTACTGCCTGAGATCGCATGCTGTGGTTTTATTAAATGTGCCAACTGCTAGGACTGTCTTAGGGACGATGGCTTTTAGATGCGCAGCTCCTCTGTCTTGGAATAGTCTGCAATTAAATGGAAACTGAGCAATCTGGTGCCACTAAATGTTTTTAAAGCTCGGTTGGATGCTACTCAATCGGAAGCTGTTGGTACCTGTTCATGTGGATAGTTATGTAAATGATGCTGTATGATGTCCTTTTGTTGTTCTATTTATGTTTTTATGTTTCATGTGGAACTACTTGAGCAGGTCTCCCTTGAAAAAGAGATCAATGATCTCAATGGGATTTATCTGTATAAATAAAGGTTTGAAATGAAATTAAAATAGTGACATCACAACATAACATCACACTTCTATTGGCTAGCGCTCCAACACATTGTAAGTGATAGGCTAAGGGGCGGGACATCTCTAAGCGGTTGACCAATCACAACACAGCCTGCCAGCTAACCAATCAGAGCAGACTGGGCTCTGGTTTCAGACAGAGGGTGAAAAGAGGTGCTGCAGCACAGGCAGTATGAGAAGAATAAAGAGCTTTTTGAACATTAAAGCATGGAGACATGAAGTAGAGACACTACATACTGATATACACCTGAACATCAGCAGGAGAGGACTCTTTAAAGTAGAGACACTACATACTGATATACACCTGAACATCAGCAGGAGAGGACTCTTTAAAGTAGAGACACTACATACTGATATACACCTGAAAAGAAGGCTCCTTCAACACACTATAGGCCTGTAAAATAATATAAAATATATCAATCTCAGAGAAAATGTACTTCCTCATGTGAGCTGGTGGAGTAATGAGGGCAATCAATCAACTGATTAAGTGGCTTAATGAATCACCTTCAATACAGTTTTTTTTTTATTCAAGAAAGTGTTTAAAAAATCAAGTTTTGGGGTTAAATGCTAAAAAAGTATTATGATTACTGTGAAGAAAATGAATGTACTGGATGGAAACATTCTAAATCTCAGCATCACTTGAGTAACACACATTTCAGGTGCAGTGAAGGGGTTAAAAAAGGCCAAATCTGTGAAGTCCAAGACTGATTTCGCAGGACAGTTGAGGGTGTAACGTCACATCTCAATTCTTTGTATCTGTTTTATTGTGTTCACTGTTGGAGAAGAGAGAGAGAGAGAGAGAGAAGAGAGAGAGAGAGAGAGAGAGAGGAGAGAGAGAGAGAGAGAGAGAGAGAGAGAGAGAGAGAGGAGAGAGAGAGAGAGAGAGAGAGAGAGGAGAGAGAGAGAGAGAGAGAGAGAGATTTTCTAAAAGCTGAAGAGGTCAGACTGCCAGTTTCTGGGTCAGCGAGCATTAAACAGGCAGCCGTGCTCCTCGTTCCCCGCGGTGACGCAGCAATGTGGACAGGCTTCTTCTACCAACTGTGACCACACATTAAAACACTTACAGCCTTACAGGCAGCGCTCAGGGCGTCAACACAGAGTTGCCCTTTATTATAATCCTCAGCATAAAGGGACACACACAGAAATACATCTGAGAAGCCTGTAGTGGAGTGTGTGTGTGTGTGTGTGTGTGTGTGTGTGTGTGTGTGTGTGTGTGTGTGTGTGTGTGTGTGTGTGTGTGTGAAATAGGAAAACACTTGCTTCCTAAATAACTCCTAGCTACATCATTCATAAATACATATAAACACAATTCAAGATTCAAGGCTTTTATTGTCATGTGTGCATCGCTACAGTGTAGTCAATGAAAATCTGAGGTCACAGGCTCCTCCAACAGTGCAAGTAAATACAAATAAAATAGAATAGAAATATTGCAGAATACTCTATATACAGTAATATTGGAATAATGATATATATGAGTTGCAAACAGATGAATGTTATGGATGTTCTTTCAAAAGCGTGTGTGTGTGTGTGTGTCACGAGAGTGATTTTTGCAAGTTGTCAGCACGGCATCGACTTTATTTTCCAGTCACATTTCAAGGTTGAGACTTGTCTGAGAGGCATGTGAAACTTAAATAAAGTGAATTCACGCTGAGGCTCAGAGGATGACGATCGCGCAGGAAAAGAGTGACATGTGATCGCCAAATAATTCCCACTTAACATGAAACAAACTGCTGCTGGTGGTGGTTTAGGGATACTCTAGAGATTAAGATGTGCCACACTATAAAGAAAGGGGACTTCTGAGACACAGAGTAGTAAAATTCAAAGCTGCGAGAGGTCGGGATTTTTGAAGTCCAAGTCTGGTTCAAGCTTCAATGCCAGATCCTTCAGAGTCCAATTACACAACCTCAAAGTATCTTTTTGTCAGATTGTCTGTGACTCTACGCACTCTAAGTATTGCAGAGTTTGTGTGAAAATCATTGGTCACTTGAGTAATGTTCTTAGGCTTTATAAAACTCCTCCAGGCGTTATTCGACTGGCATGATACAACACTGAAACTGGTGCAGTTCCCCTTTAAAACGGCCTTAGGTCGGACTTGTGGTTCTCCAAAGATACCATTAATATTTCTGTGGGTCTAAGGTTATGTTAATCATAAATCAGAGAGGATTAATAACTACACCTGCCAAGTCTCAAAGCATTATGTAAACCTGTTGATACACTGGGAGAGGTGGGTTTGAATGGGGAACAGAGAAAGACAAATAAAGATGGAAATGTACTATCAGAACCAGAGGTACTAAGATCTTGTACTTAGTAAAAGTAGAAGTACTCAGATCTTGCACTTGAGTAAAAGTAGAAGTACTCAGATCTTGTACTTGAGTAAAAGTAGAAGTACCAGAGTGTAGGAATACTCTGTTACAGTAAAAGTCCTGCATTCAAACTGTTCCTCAAGTGAAAGTAGAAAGTATTATCATCAAAATATAGTGAAAGACAGTAAAAGTAGTCGTTGTGCAGATTGGTTCATTTCAGAATAATATATATGATATGTTTTATAATGATTGATCATGAAAGTGTTCTCAAAGCTGGTGAAGGTGCAGCTAGTTTGAATGACTTTGTATACTGCAGGGTAGCTGGTGGATTTACTCCAGGTGGAACTAAAGTCTGATTTAAGGGGACCGATCATGCAAAATGCACTTTGTGATGTCTTCTCTACATAAACATGTGTCCCCGGTGTGTCGGGGAACTCACGCAGCGTCAGAAAATAAACCCCTCTCTCTTTTCCTCCGTACCCAAATCTCTAAAAACGGGGAACAACGGAGCTGATCCAGATTTGCGTCCGATATGACGTAATATCTGAAATGTGGACCCACGGCACAATCAGAAACGTTGCTATCAGAAACAATGCCCGACTGTTTTGGACGTAATATGGTCGGTGTTTCTATTAGCATCGCTAACACTCAGAGCTAACCTGTACTGGAGAGCATGTGTGTGAAGAAGCAGGAAGTAAAAAGGAACTCACCTTGTGGTGTAACCGGCAAGAGAGAAAGCCTTTGAGCTCCAAACTGTTTCAGAGAGAATCCTTGATAATCCATGATATGGCGTTTCATCACGGCAGCATTTAGTTTAGACGGTAGCTGCCGGGTCCCGCATGAGCTCAGACCCCTCCTTTTTTATTTGTCAGCAAATCAGCACTTTTAACAGGAAGTGAAATAGAGGGATATGAGGCATGCTATTGCCTAAAAATAGCATGATAGGTGACCTTTAAGACTTGATTATATTTACATCATTAATCCAGATCTGTAAAGTAACTGAAAGGCATTAAATACATAGTGGAGTAAAAGTAGACCATTTACCTCTGAACTGTAGTGGAGTAGGAGTTCAAAGTAGCATCAAATGGAAATACTCAAATAAAGTACAAGTACCAAAATTGAACTTAATTACAGGACTTGAGTAAATATACTTAGTTACTTCCCACCTCTGTTCAGAACAAAAATGGTACTCATTCATTCACATGTTTACACATCATCAGGTCATCATCAGGTCATCATCAGGTTAGCGGCGCCAGTACACATGCACCCAAAACTGGTTTATAGACTCTAGATATAGAGGCTCCAAAGTGACGGGGAAATGTAGTTTTACTAAACAATAATTTCACGGTCCACTAAGCAGCTTCTTCCAGTTGAGAGATCTTACATAATGGGTGGAGGTTTTACTTCTGATATGCCAGCTCTGAGGCTCCTATAGAAAGTGTAGTCTTAAAGTTAAGTATCAAAAGGTCTTCTTTAAATGGAAACGAATGGTAAAATATTTCCCAAAAAAGGGTCTTTCTGCTTTTACTTTTCTACTTTATTCACATGGAATTCACCAGTGATGGGATTTTCTCAGGGTTAGCGTTGAAACCCTTTGAAATAAAGTGAACCTCGAGTTGGGATCATCAACAGCAAACTATTATTTCAAGGTCAACAAACCTCCAACCCTTTCTTCGTGGCCCAATAGTTGCTTGATATATCTACCATTAGAGAGGACATCTTTCTCTCTTTGATTTGATGGAGCTCTGAGCTAATAGTAAAACTACCCTTTGACTAAACACCCGATTGCAATTCATCTATTTGCCCTCACTTTGCTAAATGTGAAGGATGCTTCAAGAAGGAAAACATGCCGCTTTCACCTCGTCCACAAACTACGCTCTGGGTAAAGAGCCAAAATATGACTTGGAATAAAGAGGAATAATCGTCCAAGGACAAATAATAGACTGAGCTGAACTGAAAGCAGCCATTAGACAAAAAAGAGACAAGAGAGGCAACTATCTTTCCAATTATCAGCTGAGAAGCATGTTCTTAAGAGCGAGCTGAAAGGACAGGTTATTAAGCTTTAATGCAACACAGCGTAGGAACCATTCAAGGCCTTTTCCCCAATTAAACCTACCAGCAGTGTGTGTGCACGTGTGTGTGTGTGTGCGTGTACATTTTCACAGCTAAGCACCTCATCCTAAACACTTAAACACTGGTAATGAGAGTGTGAGTGCTGGCTAGTCTGCTTACAGAGGGAATAATTGCAGATTTATCGAACAAGGGCATTTCCATTCCCTTCTAGAGATGGGATTAGCACACGGGAGTCACATTTTCCTAATAAAACCACTCAACGGGAGAGAAAACGCAGCTGGAACCGAGTGTATACAATATGTATGAAAGCATTTGATAAATCCTTGAGCAACTGCATGTTACGTTCCTTTCATGGAGGGAGAACAGGGAGGTAGAAGTGGAGGTACAGTAATGCGTATACATTGAAAAAGAAGCAGAAAAACAATCCCTCATGGAATATATTTCTGACTTCCATCCCAGGCCTTATTTCTTTTTTCAAAAGCAAACAACATGATGACATTTCAGCGGGTGATATATTGCCCTGGATGAAGTCTAAGTATGAGTGTGTAGTGTGGGGTTGATTCTACAAACAAAGCCATAATTGATTCTCCTTATTGAAAACCACCACATAATATCTTTGGGGGGGAATCCATCTGTCCATGAAGCCCCTCTCTATGAATAAGAGGATCAAAAATGGGATGGAAGAGGAGGAAAAACAGGATCCAGCCTCTCTGGAAAATGAGCAACGATGAATCTGAGAGGATGAAGAACTTAAACGGTTTTGCGTGTGTGTGTGTGTGTGTGTGTGTGTGTGTGTGTGTGTGTGTGTGTGTGTGTGTGTGTGTGTCTGTGTGTGTGTGTGAACACATTAACGGGACAAAACGCTGTCTAACATCCAGTCCGAGAGTCCCAGAGATCAATGCAGAAGTGTTGGCAGTGGTGCTTCTGCTCAGTCAGCCACCAACTCTCCTTCTGTCCTCTCCTGCATCCAGTGACAAAGTGGCCCAGAGTCTGATCTCTATCAATCTCAATCTTAATTTAAGATAACCTCAGTTGACCAAAGTGCTGTACAGGGAACAAATACAATATAGAATAACACAATAGAGCGGTGCAGTGACGCGTCCTAAAACCCGGAAGGAAGCTGCTGGTTCCCTCGACAAAAAAGCAATGAGATTTCTCCAGAGGATTTTAGAAAATAGCTCGAAATAAGATCTGTGGAAAACGAACCTGTTTGATAAATGCACGTTTTGTTCAGCCGGATAATCTCCACACGTCTACCCTACTTTTATAATGTTCGAATCATAAATCTAATCGCCAGAGGCAAACGTTATGCTATAAAGGAACTACAGGCGAGTCCAGCAGCACGACTTCAACGTCACGCCAACTTCAGATCCATATTCAAACCACAGATTCGAAATGGAACGAGTTGAAGCGTTTGTTTGAACAGTCTGCAGGAGGCAGGGACTTGCTTTCAAGCAGAACAGAAACTAACTCAGAGGAGAGTTTACGTGTTCGGCGTCATGACGTACAACGACCTCCACGACTTCTGTATTCCTATTCAGCCACTTGGTAACAACCATCGTTTTTCAGACACGTCCACTCTTCAGAAATCACCAGTGGGGTCTCTGCTGATGGATTTAATGTCCTAGAACAAAACGTGATCCGTCTCTTGAATGAGTCTCGAACCACAGACCTTAGTTCCAGGTGTTTTCCTAAATCCTATGGAGAGATCCCATTGGCTCTGAGACGAGGGAACAGGAAGTGGTGAAATGCTGACTCACTTCCGGGTTTGAGACCACTGCACCACGAGAGGCGAAGTCCCTCCCTTTCCTCCATGGGACCTTATTTCTGAAAAATCATGTATGGAAGTCAACGGAGAGAAAGATTATCTTTCGATCCCGTTTGAATTGTGTCACGAATTACACATATGATGTTTGTCAATTTAAAAGATAATTTTGCAATGAACTACATCTCCCATCTCACACCACACACCCAGACGGCCGTCACGTTGAAACATTTCACTTCTTTCTTTCAGAACGAGGCGGAAAGTATTAAAAGAGGTGAAATCACTCCAAGTCTGGGCGCGTTGAGAGCTGTGCATACACACAAGGGGAGTTAGTCGGTTCCGTGAGAGCCAGCATGCGGGACCGGGACTCTGGGATCTGTAGTCTTTCTAGTCGCGTATTTTTCATAGTCTTATATTTCAACAGTTTTACGACAAACTGTGACTTTTTTTACATGGAAATGATTTTTTAAGATGGACAAACATCATATGTGTAATTCGTGGCACAATTCAAACGGGATCGACAGATACGTTTTCTCTCCCCATTGACTTCAATACATCATTTTTCAGAAATAAGGTCCCATGGAGCTCCCCGGAAAGGGATGGACTTCGCCTCATAGGAGTCAAATCCACATTCAAAAACACATACAAATGTCAAAATGTTATGTTCAACTAGTATTAACGTGCTCGCTCTAAGATGCTGATGAGGACGACTCAATTCCAATTCAAGATTCAAAGGTTTTATTGTCATTAAGCTACAGCGTAGAAATGGCAATGAAATTCTTCTGACCTGAGCTCCTCCAATGCAACATATATAATAAAATACAACATAGAAAATAGTGCAAGAACTCTTTAAACATGTCAATAGAATACGATATGTACAAGAACTGAATATGAAATTAAACAATGTACATTAAGACAAAATGTAATTGCGGTGATAACTATTTACACAAACTAAATAGACTGTCCCGTAGATGAGATGATTAATGTGCTCGTTCTAAGATGCTGAGTGAGATTGATGCCGCTCGCTAAACCCCTCCGTAACTAATCTTTCATCCTTACAGTAAATATGACACAATATCCCATATGCAAGCGAAAAAACAGCCCGATACTAAACAGCTTTCCTTTTAATGATTACATCCAAAAGGCTCGCAGTCAAACGGCTGTTTCCTCTTAATGAAATTAGCCCATCGCATTATCTTCCTCCTCCACACACGAAGTAAGGAGTTTACAGAGGAGGTCACTCTGCTAAATAACCCCTCGTTAAGCAACTGTAATGTAAATGAGATGCAAATCTGGCTAAAAACTGAACACTGGTTAATTTGGCCTCCTGACATTGGACACAGTCATGGGGGGGGGTGAATGCAAATGACATGCAAATGACAACCAACGTTTTTCTTTTTCTCTCCATTGGCTGAGAGGAAAGGAGCCTTTGGGTTCGAGTTCACGGCTGGTTTTGTCTATGCAAATATTTGATGTATCCAAGTGGAACTGAAGAAAGAGTCAATACCCACTGGAGAGGAGTTCACAACAGGTCAGGAGTCTGTCATCGCAGCAGCTGAGGCGTTTTACACCCACGTTGAAGAGGAAAGGGAACCGTATGCATAGCTACAGTGTAGATATGTACATGAACATCTGAGGTTACAGGCTGCTCCAACAACAACTGGACATCAAATACACACTGTTTTCACACACACATGTAAATGATATGTATACATGATCAAATGTGTATGTTCATTTCAATTATTTTCTAATTGTTTTTTCTTCGCAGTATCAGGTCCAGAGATGGCAACAGTACACACATCCTTTGCTCAAGTAGAAGTACAGATACTCGTGTTTAAACATACTCTGGTAAAAGTAGAAGTACTGACTAAACTTCTTAACTCAAGTAAAAGTAAAGAGGCTTTGAAATGTACTTCAGTAAAAAGTACCCATAACTAGCAGCTGTTTTAAAGAGTACCTGACCTCCCTTTATATTAATACAACAATAATGTCATTGTTAGCTAATGAATGTTTCCATGCTGAACAACGGCAACATGACAACGTTTCCATTGGTCCCTCTTCTTTAGAGAAGACCAGGAAATGATGGATACACGGATCGTGTTCAAATCAATAGGCACTCAATGACTCTAAAGAATAATGATCACGCATCAAACACACATTCAGACTAAAGGAACCAGCTGTTTGGGAAATGAGAGAAGTAGAAAGTACAGGTATTTGAGTTCAACATGTAAGAAGTAGAAAGTACAGGTATTTGAGTTCAACATGTAAGTACAGGTATTGAGTAAAGTAGTAGAAAGTACAGGTATTTGAGTTCAACATGTAAGAAGTAGAAAGTACAGGTATTTGAGTTCAACATGTAAGAAGTAGAAAGTACAGGTATTTGAGTTCAACATGTAAGAAGTAGAAAGTACAGGTATTTGAGTTCAACATGTAAGAAGTAGAAAGTACAGGTATTTGAGTTCAACATGTAAGAAGTAGAAAGTACAGGTATTTGTGTTCAACATGTAAGAAGTAGAAAGTACAGGTATTTGAGTTCAACATGTAAGAAGTAGAAGTACAGGTATTTGAGTTCAACATGTAAGAAGTAGAAAGTACAGGTATTGTGATTCAACATGTAAGAAGTAGAAAGTACAGGTATTTGAGTTCAACATATAAGACGTAGAAAGTACAGGTATTTGAGTTTCAACATGTAAGAAGTAGAAGTACAGGTATTTGATTCAAAGGTAAGAAGTAGGAAGTATTGAGTTCAACATGTAAGAAGTAGAAAGTACAGGTATTTGGGTTCAACATGTGAGAAGTAGAAAGTACAGGTATTTGTGTTCAACATGTAAGAAGTAGAAAGTACAGGTATTTGTGTTCAACATGTAAGAAGTAGAAAGTACAGGTATTTGGGTTCAACATGTAAGAAGTAGAAAGTACAGGTATTTGTGTTCAAAATGTAAGAAGTAGAAAGTACAGGTATTTGTGTTCAACATGTAAGAAGTAGAAAGTACAGGTATTTGTGTTCAACAAGTAAGAAGTAGAAAGTACAGGTATTTGTGTTCAACATGTAAGTAGTAGAAAGTACAGGTATTTGTGTTCAACATGTAAGAAGTAGAAAGTACAGGTATTTGAGTTCAACATGTAAGAAGTAGAAAGTACAGGTATTTGAGTTTAACATGTGAGAAGTAGAAAGTACAGGTATTTGTGTTCAACATGTAAGAAGTAGAAAGTACAGGTATTTGAGTTCAACATGTGAGAAGTAGAAAGTACAGGTATTAGTGTTCAACATGTAAGAAGTAGAAAGTACAGGTATTTGTGTTCAACATGTAAGAAGTAGAAAGTACAGGTATTTGTGTTCAACATGTAAGAAGTAGAAAGTACAGGTATTTGGGTTCAACATGTAAGAAGTAGAAAGTACAGGTATTTGTGTTCAAAATGTAAGAAGTAGAAAGTACAGGTATTTGAGTTCAACATGTAAGAAGTAGAAAGTACAGGTATTTGTGTTCAACATGTAAGAAGTAGAAAGTACAGGTATTTGTGTTCAACATGTGAGAAGTAGAAAGTACAGGTATTTGAGTTCAACATGTGAGAAGTAGAAAGTACAGGTATTTGAGTTCAACATGTAAGAAGTAGAAAGTACAGGTATTTGTGTTCAACATGTAAGAAGTAGAAAGTACAGGTATTTGTGTTCAACATGTAAGAAGTAGAAAGTACAGGTATTTGAGTTCAACATGTGAGAAGTAGAAAGTACAGGTATTTGTGTTCAACATGTAAGA
Organism: Gymnodraco acuticeps; assembly: GCF_902827175.1. Taxonomy (NCBI): domain Eukaryota; kingdom Metazoa; phylum Chordata; class Actinopteri; order Perciformes; family Bathydraconidae; genus Gymnodraco; species Gymnodraco acuticeps. The sequence goes on along the minus strand of NW_022992230.1, from coordinate 99,479 downwards.
AGTAGAAAGTACAGGTATTTGAGTTCAACATGTGAGAAGTAGAAAGTGCAGGTATTTGTGTTCAACATGTAAGAAGTAGAAAGTACAGGTATTTGAGTTCAACATATAAGAAGTAGAAAGTACAGGTATTTGAGTTCAACATATAAGAAGTAGAAAGTACAGGTATTTGTGTTCAACATGTAAGAAGTAGAAAGTACAGGTATTTGTGTTCAACATGTAAGAAGTAGAAAGTACAGGTATTTGTGTTCAACATGTAAGAAGTAGAAAGTACAGGTATTTGAGTTCAACATGTAAGAAGTAGAAAGTACAGGTATTTGAGTTCAACATGTAAGAAGTAGAAAGTACAGGTATTTGTGTTCAAATGTAAGAAGTAGAAAGTACAGGTATTTGAGTTCAACATGTAAGAAGTAGAAAGTACAGGTATTTGAGTTCAACATGTAAGAAGTAGAAAGTACAGGTATTTGGGTTCAACATGTAAGAAGTAGAAAGTACAGGTATTTGTGTTCAACATGTAAGAAGTAGAAAGTACAGGTATTTGGGTTCAACATGTAAGAAGTAGAAAGTACAGGTATTTGAGTTCAACATGTAAGAAGTAGAAAGTACAGGTATTTGAGTTCAACATGTAAGAAGTAGAAAGTACAGGTATTTGGGTTCAACATGTAAGAAGTAGAAAGTACAGGTATTTGTGTTCAACATGTAAGAAGTAGAAAGTACAGGAATTTGTGTTCAACATGTAAGAAGTAGAAAGTACAGGTATTTGGGTTCAACATGTAAGAAGTAGAAAGTACAGGTATTTGTGTTCAACATGTAAGAAGTAGAAAGTACAGGTATTTATGTTCAACATGTAAGAAGTAGAAAGTACAGGTATTTGTGTTCAACATGTAAGAAGTAGAAAGTACAGGTATTTGTGTTCAACATGTAAGAAGTAGAAAGTACAGGTATTTGTGTTCAACATGTAAGAAGTAGAAAGTACAGGTATTTGGGTTCAACATGTAAGAAGTAGAAAGTACAGGTATTTGTGTTCAACATGTAAGAAGTAGAAAGTACAGGTATTTGTGTTCATCATGTGAGAAGTAGAAAGTACAGGTATTTGAGTTCAACATGTAAGAAGTAGAAAGTACAGGTATTTGTGTTCAACATGTAAGAAGTAGAAAGTACAGGTATTTATGTTCAACATGTAAGAAGTAGAAAGTACAGGTATTTGTGTTCAACATGTAAGAAGTAGAAAGTACAGGTATTTGTGTTCAACATGTAAGAAGTAGAAAGTACAGGTATTTGAGTTCAACATGTAAGAAGTAGAAAGTACAGGTATTTGGGTTCAACATGTAAGAAGTAGAAAGTACAGGTATTTGGGTTCAACATGTAAGAAGTCAAAGTAAAAAGTGGTCAGAAAAATAAGTAGTGGAGTAAAGCACTGATACCAGAAACATGTACTTAAGTACAGTAACGAAGTATTTGTACTCCACTACTTCCTACCTCTGCCTGCGAGTAGCTTCACCAGCGAACACTAATCAGTAAGGAAGCTACGATATGGTAATGATGGTCCTTTTTAAAAGCAACATGCTGAGGGAGCAAAGAGGATGACATGCACCAAAGGATTTGAGGCTGAAACGAGCCTCACGGCTTGTGCTTTTCTCCATGAGGATGCATGAACACCAAATGAGGCGCAGCAGTGGTTAAACTGGGAGGAAGTGTTACTTAAAAAGGTCAATCTGTGTGACAAATACTGTGTTTGTACTCTTATCATATCAAGGTTGTTCTGCTCTGGATTAGCAGATGTGTTTTAACCAATCCAGCGTGACGTTGGGATTCTTAAAAAGTCGATTTTGTTTCGCCTTTTTGCAGAGGCGGTTCTAGGGGGGGCCAGTGCCCCCCTAACACTGACCTCTGGCCCCCCTAAAAATGAAAAGTGAAAAAAATGAAAAATGTATGATTTATTACACGATTTATTGAATGACAGAATAGGCAGAACTAACGTTATTCGTCATTCTAGTCGGACCCATTAGAGCGGTGCACTCACTTTCACTGTCCAGCTAAAGCGCGCGAAAAACAAACACTTTTCATCTCGGATCATCAGAGGCTGTTCCAAGAAAGACTGATTGAAACCTACGTTTCGAGAGACTACCACGATAATTGAAGGTGAGTTAAACTATATTCGTGTAATTGTAGATGTAAAGTAGAGATGTAACTGTTCATTGCCTTTATTTTTATATAAATATGATGTGGTGTGAGTGCAAACATTGCACTATAACTTAAGTTGAAGCTAACAGTAATATCTATAAGATATATCTGAAATAAACAAGTGGACTGAAACAAATACCAATAACTGTATTGCATTGTTTTCTTATGCGCAATTACTTCATACTGTCTAGTTCTCTTTTTCGTCCTGCATTTATTGTGCCCCCCTCAGAAAATAACTGGCCCCCCAGTGGCCCCCCCAGTCAAATTGGTCTAGAACCGCCACTGCCTTTTTGCATCAGGACGGTGTGTTTATATGCAACCGTTGCCATCTCCATGAAGCAGACAATGCAATATATAAACTTAACACAAAAAGTAAGGACATTTGTGTTTGATAGATGATTTCTATGTTGTAACAATGCTTTTTGGCAATACATCTTATACCGTTGGAAAGCCTGTTTTCTTACCTTTCCAATGGTACCACATTTGTGCGATGAGCAGCAGAGCTGAGTATGTGGGGTGCGCACATGAAAAATCTGACAAATCTCCACTGCCAATAAGCATTGTTACAACATAGAAATCATCTTCCAAACACAAATTGCCGTTTGCCGTTAATAACTGTGCAATATAAACCTGGCTGCTAAATCTTCAGAACTGTTAACACTAAGCTGTCTTCGGCTCTTTTCTGCTGTTACAAAAGTACATTTCCCCTCTAAGGGACGAATAGAGGTATTCTGATACTGACTGATACTCAAGTACAAGATCTGAGTACTTCTACTTTTACTCAAGAACAAGATCTGTGTACTTCTACTTTTACTCAAGTACAAGATCTGAGTACTTCTACTTTTACTCAAGAACAAGACATGAGTACTTCTACTTTTACTCAAGAACAAGATCTGTGTACTTCTACTTTTACTCAAGTACAAGATCTGAGTACTTCTACTTTTACTCAAGAACAAGACATGAGTACTTCTACTTTTACTCAAGTACAATACCTGAGTACTTCTACTTTTACTCAAGAACAAGATCAGATTACTTCTACTTTTACTCAAGAACAAGATCTGTGTACTTCTACTTTTACTAAGTACAACATCTGAGTACTTCTACTTTTACTCAAGAACAAGACCTGAGTACTTCTACTAAGTACAACATCTGAGTACTTCTACTTTTACTCAAGTACAAGACCTGAGTACTTCTACTTTTACTCAAGTACAAGACCTGAGTACTTCTACTTTTACTCAAGTACAAGACCTGAGTACTTCTACTTTTACTCAAGTACAAGATCTGAGTACTTCTACTTTTACTCAAGTACAAGATCTGAGTACTTCTACTTTTTTGTATGCATGCTTCTTCGGTAACATTAAGCAGTCTTTGTCTCTTTTCTGCTGTAACAGAAGTGCATTTCCCCTCTGAGGGACGAAGAGAGGTACTCTGATTCTGACTCTGATTCTGACTCTGATTCTGACTCTGACTCTGACTCTGACTCTGACTCTGATTCTGACTCTGATTCTGACTCTGATTCTGACTCTGACTCTGATTCTGACTCTGATTCTGACTCTGACTCTGATTCTGACTCTGATTCTGATTCTGACTCTGACTCTGATTCTGACTCTGATTCTGATTCTGACTCTGATTCTGACTCTGATTCTGACTCTGAATGCACGAACAGCATTCAAATGAAATTGACGACGGGTTTGTTACCATCCGATTTGGATTGGATTAAGTCTAAAGGCCACATGGAGAAAGTAAAGTAAACTTACGTAACAGATATATAAAATGCATTTCAACCCACAAACCTCCCGACTGACACTCCTCACATTTCAGACCCTTCATGCTGTTGCACTTGGTTGCACACGAGAAAAGTGATGGACACGGAGAATAAAGAGAGCTTGAGAAGGACATGGTGCATATGTTCTATCCTTCACTCAACATGCCGACCCTCAAAAGGAGTTGGACGGTCTGAGAAAGTACACATGAGTTATGAAGCATGCTGGAAACACACGGCGACTTCAACTTTAACAATGTAAAGGACTAACTTGCATCAGACTTTGGAGAAACAAGGTCACAGAGAGGTCACAGAGAGGTCACAGAGAGGTCACAGAGCTCAATGTTTTCCTGGAGGAAGACCAAGAACTGCTGTTGCACTAAACATGCAAGCGATTAATAGCGTAATAAAATGACTTTCCAAACTGAAAAAGTCTCAAATCTCACGCCATCTTTTCTGATCAGACCACAGGTTGGCTCTGAAAGATCCGTTTAGTTAAATCTCTAATTTTGGATCATACTTAGGAGAAACAAGGTCACAGAGAGGTCACAGAGAGGACAGCACTGCTCAATGTTTTCCTGGAGGAAGACCAAGAACTGCTGTTACACTTAACACAGAAGCAGAATCGAATGAAACCGTAATAAAATGACTTTTCAAACTAAAAGTCTTACAAATCTCACGCCTTATTTTCTGATCTACAGGTTTGCAGTTGGTTTGGTTAAATCTCTATAAAGTTCTTCAGACAGTTTCTTATTTGCATGTCCTGATTATCTGTTTATCTCTCCGTGTCCATCCAGAGTGCTTCACAGCGAAACAAGCGCACCTATCTCTTGAGTTTTCTCCGCACACTATGAGCAACGAATGATGAATCAAACTACTCCTGTCCTGCTCTCTCACTGTTCATTTCATTCACAAACCCAAAATATCTCCGCCGCTGCCGATTGGCCAGGAGCGAGCGACGCAAAAAGACGGCGTGCTCTCAGCGACCAATGAGAGGCGAGTAGTATACTCTCTCTCTCTCTTTTTCTGCTTCCACGCTGCCTCTTTAACCCTCTCGTATTTCTGTTCTCTCTTTCCCTCAGCAGTCAAAACAATAAGGCAGAGAGAGGAGAGAGCGGAGAAACAAGTCTATAGTTTAGGGAGAGAAGACAGCTGGACAACACCATCAAGCGACACTTTCAGAATGGATTTCACTCTCCCAAAACCCCCTGAGGAGTCGAGTCTTAAGTGGCGACTTAGTCTTGTCTCGCCCTTTAAATCCAACCATCTGTGTATTTTGTTCGCTGCTTTAAAACCTTCCAACTGTACGTCGCTTGCTCACAGGTGACGGGGGAAAGCACTCTAAAAAAATGAAACGTTATTGAGCGGTTGATTGGCTGATTGACAGCCATATTGACTGATGTTTAACTGCGGCCCCCTGGGAAGGGAAGGGTCTGACGTCAGGACTAATTCAATATGACCCGATTCAATATTCACTTTGTTGTTGTTGTTTTCATCTGCAAATCTGTGTGTGGCACAGAGAGGACCGGAACACAACAGAAACACACATGAACCAATAATAGCAGTGATCCAGTGACTCTATGAACCCAGACTGTGTGTGTGTGTGTGTGTGTGTGTGTGTAGGGTTGACTGGGTTTAAAGGTTTTTTTTGAGGTACAACACTGCCATCTATAGGTGAGTCTGTGAACTGCAGTCTGCCAACTGATTACATCATCGTGTTGAGAGCACTGATGTGTTTTTCTAACATGCTGAGAATCAGACAAAGAGAAGCAAGGATGGAGAGAGTTGTATTCTACACATGGAAGATATAAGAGAAACATTTAATAAAGTGTATTTGGACTTAATCTGATCCAACTGTGGATTCATTTCTGATTTTTTACACGTTTTAATGAATGGGAGAACATATTGGAATAATCCAAATGAATCAAAAAATGACTTCTGCTGAAAACTATTTCTCCAGATGTCATCTTTGATATTTAATATGAATATAACCACAATTACGATATAACAATACACCATCATTCATCATAACTATCCTACATAGTCCACAAGTACCTCCTTATGTAAATTAATTATAATCAGGTCAGCCGAACCAGTGATGTCATTCGAAACTGCTTCCTCTGCTGTTGCTTCAGATTACATGTTTTCTCCAAAGATTGCATACACTTCGATACCATAGACTTGCCCACAGTACTGATGTGAGTTTAGGTATCTAGTCCAAGTATAAATCGACATATTGACTGGATGGACCCAACGACCTTCTGATTGGTGCTGCATTAACATAGTAAGTGACAGACAGACGTTTATCCATTAGAAGTTAGACCTGATCAAATATTTCAAAATGTAATCCACTATCGATAATGCCTTAAAGGTTTGGGTTTCAACAAGAGTGTGAAGGCCATTCTTTGTGTTGATTATTGAATTAATTTAGGTCTTAATATATTCTTTCTATTTAGGAATTTGTATTAAATTACATATTCTGAGAATAGTCTTCAGCACTGAATCGATAGTCTTTGACCTCACTGATTCTTTTTGTCTATTTTTATGGAAGAAGTAAATTAATCAGCCAAATGAAGGCAAAGAAATCAGCGCCGACGGTTAACCCTAACCCAACAGTTGGCACAGTTTTAAATATCTTACAAGAATGAGCCACGACAAACTGCTCTACTCAAGACGTTATATGTTCCATAACTGAAATAAAAACCTACATATGGGCTAAGAGACACTTTCAGCGCCACTGAGTGTCTGTCGTCAAAACCACGTGACGACAAATTCAGATTCCCAGAAAGAGATGGGACACACTTTGACACAGTTTCTAAAACATCACAACAGAGGGATTCTGTCAGATTCTGTGGGATCACACTGCCTCCTAGTGGTTACATCATATATTGCAATAACCAGAATAGATAAATGTTATTTCTTCGTTTTTTTCGAGCTTTTTATGTCTATTCAAGTGAAATGTCTCAAACAAATCATGTAGCTGTGTTTCAACTGCACCATGGTTGTATTATTTATTTATACATCATTTAGAATCAGTAATATTTGTGTGACACGGATTCATTTTGTATTGTATAATCATTTTCATGTTAAAGGTCCCATGTCACGGCCATTTCTACTGATCATAATTCCATTGTTGAGGTCCACTAAAATAAATGTATATTGTGCAATGTTCTCTCTCTGTCCTAAACGGCTTGTTGGAGTTCCTGCCCCCCCCCCCCCCCTCCCCTCCCTGTGAGCCCAGTGGCCGTCTGCGAGACAGCGAGACAGCGAGACCCAGCACGAACACACACATACACCCGCAGCCTGGCTGGAAGTTTGTGTGTGTGTGTGTGTGTGTGTGCCCAGGCTGAGTTCCGCTGTGTCTCGCAGACCCCACACCAGTGAGCCAGCTCAGTGTCCCGCTCCTCGCAGCAGCGAGCCTCGCAACGTCCCGCCGAGTGTGTTTGTGTGTGAGGAAGTCCGTGGATTGGTCCAAACGTAACGGCTCTGCGGACGTAACGTCACTATACCCGAAATACGTCACTATACCCAAGAAGCAAACAATGGAAAAAGAGAGATCTCCAACGAGGCGTTCTGGAGCAGCATCGACAGGTCTTCTCTGTGTTAGAGTTTTACTCGCTACAGGGTGCACTTTGAGGGTTTGTGACTCTGCAGACCGTTTACATGCAGAAGCTTCAGAACACAAGGGGACGGGTGATAACCAGAAAAGCATGACATGGGACCTTTAAATCTTTGTATTGTTTTTTACATCCGAAATAAATCGAATCAAATCAAAATAATATAGGAAGTCATTGGTCTTTGTTTTGCATTGGGTACCATCAAATTCCATTGGCCTAAACCAGGGGTCGGCAACCCGCGGCTCTTTAAGCCCTCTGCTCTGGCTCCCTTGAGCTTGGACAAAAATAAGATGAAAATAAAAGTATTTGTAGGACTATTTATATTTTCTTGCGTGGTTGAAAATGTTTCGTATTTTGAGGTGATACTGTGACACAAATAAAAAACAAAACGGTTTTAATTAGGTCAACTAAAATATGCGTCACATCCTGCTACGGTCCCGCGCGAGCGCCTTTTCTTGCAGGCGAATAACCTGACCCCCGGCTCGATGAGCGAACTATGGATAAATCAAAGAAAAGAAAAGTACCGGAGGAATACAGAGGGTTTAATTCTGTGTGGACAGAGTTATCTGCTTTCACAGCAAACGATGCTGGCTTACCGGGATGTTTGATATGTAGAGAGAAGTTGTCAACGGTGCTGCAGCCTTTACGTATCGAGGAGAAACACGGGAGAGGAAGACAGCTGACGACCTTCAGTCATAATTCAATGGGGTATGTCATTTATTTCAGAAAACACTTGTTATATTCCATGGAATGCTCTTAACATCCCGATAGCAATGAATATATTAAATGCTTTGACAATAAATACATACAAAAACTCATCAGTGGAAGCCGTAGCTGTAAAAAGCACGACCAATCATCTGAGCCGGCTAAAGTAACTGGATGGCCTACCTGCCTGTCAGCCTTCCATCTGTGCACAAACTGATCTCGTGCCCTCATTGGTCATGTGCGCGTTCGTGTGTGTTGGAGGAGGGGCTCTGTGAGGAAGTCTGAAGGAAGGGGCAGATTTCTTCCGGTTGTGTATTTTCAAATTCTAGCGCACTCGAGCTGGTTTCTCCGTTCTTACCTACCCTACCTTTAACTCTTTTTAGGGTGCAGCTATGTTTTATTTATTTCAAAGTGGGCCCATTTTAATTATATTCATTTCCTTCAAATGTGCAGAGGACTCTCCAAGTGATGCGTTTAATTTATTTTAAAGTAGGCCTGTGTATTATTTGTAATTCTCCTTATAGGAGTTCTTTGTTTCTTATTAGAGGTTAACAGTTTTATATAATGTAATAAATAATAAAAGCAAATGTCTGTGATATAAGATATAACAATAAATACAACTTTATAAGCTATCAAGCTATCAAATATGTTTTGCGGCTCCAGACAAAGAAAATTGTTGGAAAAGGGAGCAAAATGGTTCTTTTGGTCAAAAAGGTTGCAGACCCCTGAACTAAACTATCAAAATCAGATTTAAAGTTATTTTTAAGATTACTGTATGCATGTAAATCGTGTTATAATATTATATTGATTATTTGAAGACTATATCTTCAGATATCAACGTCTGCCGAGATACAAATCCAATAGCTGGTCCACCTTAAAAGAGCCTGGGTTGCCACTTTGGGGAAAAACCTGTTTAATTAATTTAGTTCAAGCAGTTTGGGCATTTAATTACTTTAATTAATAATTCAGTACATGGTACGTCTTGCTCTAAAATGGGAGCTAATGGACGGTCGAATTGAACCACTCATGACAGGCCACAAACTCAGGTGTCATGTTACACATCACGTGTATTATTCCAGGGAATTCTACACAAAGAAATAGACAGAGAAAACATCACTAAAATAGGATCAGTATCAGCAGATAGCTCCAGTTCAGGTTTTGGAATCGATTATCAGGTGAGAAAAAGTTGCATCTCATGCAGCCGAGTCAAGACAAGACATGTAGGTTCTTTGCATTTTAAACGCTTTTAATCAACACTTCTTGACACTAAACTCCAAACGATCAGTGCTTGTTGTGAAGGCTCCTATGTGACCACAACACAAAATGTCCTTTTTTTAAAAAAAATGAATACCAGGGACCGGTCAAAGGTCAAGAAATAGTCCCGTGTTGAGACAGCGATGCTCAGATTCTGCTGAAGGACACTTATTGACTCCCGAAGAACAGCGTGAGTCCTGAAGTCAACAAGGAGGGTATAAAAAGATCTCCTCCACGTACCTGAGTGTCAGTAAATCACATCGTCCAGGATGTAACAAAATAGAAATCTCTTCTGTCGTTTTTTTATATTTCCTCCACGATATCCCGGTCTCCAAAATGACTTTACTTCCAGATCAGCTGTTCACAGAATCGGCACATCCATGGGCAAATGGTCCAGTTCAAAGGAAGAGAAGAGGTCAGTGATGCCCTCCTCCTCCTCATTCAGACTCAGGATGTACTCCCCCCCGTCAATGGAGAACGCTGAGGGGGGGGTGAGGGTCACAAAACTCTGGGATTGGAGGGAGGTTTGCATGGGGGAGACTGCAGGGGAGACTGCAGGTGAGTTTAGGGTCGGTCCGGACGGCGTGTTGGAGGTATTATCGAGTCCCGAGGTACGGTTATCTTTGTCTGGAAAGGGGGTATAGGAGGAGAACAAAGAGAGCGGTGAATGTTTAAATGCGCAAAGCAAGTATGAGCAGAGTACAAAGTAAATACAGAAACCCAAACCCTCTCTACAACCTTTGTTCACATGGCTTTTAAGTCACACTCTTTTCTGATGGCCTTATTTCCTTTAATAGCATTCCCTGAGCAGAGCAAGGCACGTTTATTTATATAGCACCTTTCAACACAAGGCAATTCAAAGTGCTTTACACAAATGGGTAGGACATGAGTGGCAAGTAAATACAGTATCGGAAACCCTCTCTACTCGACACAACCTTTGTTCACATCGCTTTTAAAATCATACTCTTTTCTGATGGCCTTATTTCCATTTAAAGCATTTTCTGTCAAATTTAAGTTGTCTAAAAACGTTCACATTTTAGATGTTATGCTCCATACACTCAGTTCTGTGCTTTACCTGCCATTATTCCTGCTTTTCTATTAATGGCGCGTTTCCACTGCAGGCCTCGCTCGGTTTGGTTAGGCCTTATTAGGCCCGGCTCACTTTAATGCTGCGCTTCCATTACAGTTTAGGAACTGGGGCAGTTACTATAGTAACGCAGTGTAGGCGGAGCCGTGACGTCATCTTCAATGAGAGCCCCAGAAAAACAACACAGCCGTTAGCTGTTAGCACTCAGAGCTCACAGCTCCTCATATCTGTTCAGAAACTAGACAGAAGTTAAACAAGTACAAACCACAGACTGCCTGTGTCATGGTGAATACAGTCGCTGGTTTATTTATGTCTGTATAGGCCGTTGTTGTGAGTGTGGACGGTCAGAGCATATACTGCGTTAGCTTAGCCGATCTCCATTCAGAAAACACACATTTTAAAAAAGGGTTTTTCGCCTGCCGTCTGTCTGCAGACTTGTCAAAGCATTAATTCATGGTTTTTACTAACCGGTATCCGTATGTTGTTACGTCGGCATCATTTTGAAACGTGTATTACAATTAAATCACGGTCAAATATGTTCATCTTGTTGTAGTTGTAGCCCCCTTGCCAGCGATTCTCTCTCTAGTTTAGCATACTCAGCCCGACTCAGCCTGGTTGTTCCTGGCCCTAGAACCACGATTTTATGGGGCCAGAAAAACTGTGAATTAGGACCCGCTAGCCGGTAATAGGCCAAGTGGAAACGCAACCAAAAACGGGCCCCGCTCGGCACGCTTAAAGCGAGCTACCCGCTGCACTGGAAACGCGCCATTAGAGTACCCTTCACCTTTAAAAAAGGCACCATTTTCATCATATAGACCAGGGGTCGGCAACAGGAGGACTGCGATCCGGACCTATCCGGACCCGGACCTATAATCAATACATTAATAGGGGAATTCAATTTTGACGGGGCGATTCTATTTTAACCGCTGCCGACAGGGGGCGAAAGAGACGAGCGAGCGGTACAGGGAGAGAAACACAGAAGAAGAGACGAGCGAGAGATACAGGGAGAGAAACACAGAAGAAGAGACGAGCGAGCGATACAGGGAGAGAAACACAGAAGAAGAGACGAGCGAGCGATACAGGGAGAGAAACACAGAAGAAGAGACGAGCGAGCGATACAGGGAGAGAAACACAGAAGAGACGAGCGAGCGATACAGGGAGAGAAACACAGAAGAAGAGACGAGCGAGCGATACAGGGAGAGAAACACAGAAGAAGAGACGAGAGAGAGATACAGGGAGAGAAACACAGAAGAAGAGACGAGCGAGCAATACAGGGAGAGAAACACAGAAGAAGAGACGAGCGAGAGATACAGGGAGAGAAACACAGAAGAAGAGACGAGCGAGCGATACAGGGAGAGAAACACAGAAGAAGAGACGAGCGAGCGATACAGGGAGAGAAACACAGAAGAAGAGACGAGCGAGCGATACAGGGAGAGAAACACAGAAGAAGAGACGAGCGAGCGATACAGGGAGAGAAACACAGAAGAAGAGACGAGCGAGCGATACAGGGAGAGAAACACAGAAGAAGAGACGAGCGAGCAATACAGGGAGAGAAACACAGAAGAAGAGACGAGCGAGCGATACAGGGAGAGAAACACAGAAGAAGAGACGAGCGAGACAAAACACAAAGTGTTTGACCAAACATTCCCTCTCAAGTCAGAACTGAGGTCACAACCAATGAGCACCTGCATGTGTGTGAGAATGGCCCTGACACCATTTCAGCCCAGATCTAAACTCCTGGCACGACAATAAGCTCCAGCTCAATTCTCGCACTGAACAAAACAAAGTGAGAGAGGGACTGCAATATAAGAGGGAAAGAAAGAGAGACTTTAAAACTGTTCAGTTGTTATGATGTAAAGACTGATATTGTTCTATAATCGTCTGAAACTGTTAAGTCATGATGTGAAACGGTTAACAAAGAAAAAGGGAAACTCAAGCTGCTGCTACACTTTATTTTATTTATCTAAAATTAAGCACTTTTAAGATGCACACATTTTCAAAAGCTGTTTTATTTATTTTCTCCATTTTATTTGTAAATGCAGCCCGAGAGGAACATTACACACATCCACAGTATTTACTGTGTATCTGTAGTTCAATGTTCATTGACAATAAATATTGTTGTTTTTGTACTTTCGTTATTTGATTGGCAGTCAGTTGTTGATTACATGCAGACGTTGATAAAGCTACAGCTACTTCAATATATATCACACTCATTCATAAAGCAAGTTAGACATGTTGATGTTCCGGACCTTTGCATGGGGACATTTTCTCTAACTGGACCTCGTTGAATTTTAGTTGAATATCCCTGAATACGATACGTTTGCACAGATGCCCTTAAACCAGTGGTTTTCAAACTGTGGGAGGTACTGCAGGGGGGGGGGGCGGAAAGAAATTGTAAACAAACACTGCTCGAAAATATCTCATTGGTTAGAGAGCTGTGGGCATACTGCTGCCTTTTGCAACATCCTACTTGTGTGAGAGGCTTTTCTGCTGTTGCTGCCATCAAAACGAAATACAGATCAAAGCTGAACATTGAGAATGAACTGAGTGGCAGTCTCAAAACAAAATACATTTGAATTTAAAAATCTACTCAGGGAAGAAGGCCTACTAGTTTTAATTAGGCCAAATTAATTCACAGTATCTATTACAAGCACTTTTGTTCATGTGTAATCCATAATAAAATATAAAATTATAGTTGTATCTTCTTATTATTAGCAGAGAACATGTAATGTTTTTACACCAATATACAATTAATGCTAGCAATATAGATCGGAACCGGGTTGGGGGGGGGGCCGAAAATATTTCCAATTACCCAAGGGGGGGCCGACTGAAAAAGTTTGGGAACCACTGCCTTAAACCGTTAAAAAGGCTCACACTGCCTCCTAGTGGCTACATATATATTGCAATAACCAGAACGGATTCAACTGGAGGTGAAATAGTATGTTAAATCTGCAGAACAGTAAATACATATATAATACATTTGCACAGATTATTCCAGTCTTTTAAGCCTTTAAAAAAGCCAGATGAGGAAAGTGTTTTCAGTACGTGTGTGTTGGCATTTAGTTTGCATCCAACATTGTTTTATGTAATCCTTCTCCATCGCCACTGGACAACTCACAGCTGTTTGCTGAGGTGAGCTCTGCATGAAACATCTTCAAATATATCCCTCACATGTTCAGCTCATGCAGCTAAATCAAGGACTTCTGGCTTTTCACTCATTTCAACCTGCGGCGAGAGCAGAGTTCCCGTCGCCGGTCAACATGTCCGTTAAAGTTTAAATCTTCCGGACAACATGAGAAAAGTGCCGGTCAAATGTCTTCTTTGTTATTTATTGAACTTTAAAACTAATTGATATGATTCGATATTAAACAAACTAATTATAGTAGATTAACTACATTATTCAAAAGCGTTCAGTAACTTTACAATAACACAGGAATAATAAACGGAGCTCTCTCCCTCTCCTGACAGCCCGTCAGTATCATGCAGCTCGCGGATCCAGAGTGACCCGACAGTAAAACTAAACATATCTATAACTAGTTACGGTAGTTTGAGAGGTAATTAAAATAGCTCCGTGTGATATTCTAACCTGAAGTGTGTGTTTCGCTCACCAGCTGATCTCTCTCTCTCGTCAGATTTGACTCGCGTTTATGTCCATATCGATCAGATCCAGCTAGTTCTAGCTAATGATATGACTACCTGCTTCTTAAAAGACACCTCAACAATAAGCGTCGCTATGCAACCGGGTGAGGCCACAAAGTATAGCACAGCATTATGCATTTGTTTACATGCCCACCGGAACCCCGAGGCATTACCAACAGATCAACGCACAATCAACCCATCCAGGACATCTCTTTCTCCACATTACGTGTTAGACTTTAGAATTGACTATTCTTGTCTGTCACATACTCTTTGTCTGTCACATAAGTTGTGCAACTGATGCGGTATTGCGCTAAGGGGAAATTATTTGGACCCGACACTTTGACCGGAGAGATTTAGATTTGCCGGTCTTCAGCATATTTTACCGGTCATAGTCCGGTAATTAGCGGCTAACGGGAACTCTGGGCGATAGACCAGTTCACCCTTTCCCTCTCAAAAGCAGAGGCTTGAAAATTGATTGAATTGCCATGATACCTTTCACAATGGGATCATGACTGTTGTTTTTGTAAGTCTACTGCCTCCTTAAAGGTGGGGTAGGTAATTCACTTCAGAAACACTTGTTATATTCCATGGAATGCTCTTAACGTCCAGATAGCGATGAATATATTAAATGCTTTGACAATAAATATATGCAAATATTTCATCAGTGGAAGCCGTGGCGCTGTAAAAAGCACGACCAATCATCTGAGCCGGCTAAAGTAACTGGATGGCCTACCTGCCTGTCAGCCTTCCATCTGTGCACAAACTTATCTCGTGCCCTCATTGGTCATGTGCGCGTTCCGTGTGTGTTGGAGGAGGGGCTCTGTGAGGAAGGGGCAGATTTTTTCCAGCTGTGTATTTTCAAATTCTAGGACACTCGAGCTGGTTTCTCCATTCTTACCTACCCCACCTTTAAGAGTCTTAACTGCTTTTTACACCACTTCTCCTACTGTGGGATGTAAGGTCATAACCAGTTGAACTTAAATATACCCTTATTATTATTATTATTATGAGGGTTCGTAGTGTAGAATTCTAAGATTTAGATTTGTGTTTTTTTACAATTTCTATTCATTTCCATGTTGTTCTTCTTCATATGTCGTTTGTGTCTTCTGTAAACTAACTTCAACATCAAAGGATTTTATGGTCATTATTTGTGGTCGTCTTTTTCTCCCGAAAACCCCCTCGAAAAGTCAATCGAACATAAAAAAAATCATCCTAATTTGACCAATGCGGACATGTCTCTCTGTGGCAACATTTTAGAGATGGACGACGGGATGTTAAAGTGTCCGACTCACCTTTGGAAGACACCTGGACGAAAGGTGAATAAGGCACGAAGGGGGTGGAGGTCTTTCCGTTTGAGGAGGAGTGAAAGTAGTTCCCCGTGGCCCCCAAAGGGAGGGAGTTTTCAGAGCAGAGGAACGCCTCGATGGGACCCTGAGTGCTGCTGAGGTGAACCTGCAGACTCTGAGAGGAAGAAAAACAAAGGGCTTTTATTAAAGATCTCCTGTCATACTATTTTTAAGAAATATATTATAGGTCTCAGATGTATACAAATATATAAAAAACATGTCTCTGAAGTGTTTTGCTCAAAATAACAAACGGAAAAAAGTACTAAAAATGTCGTTTTCTGTTAGAAAAATATCACTCGTCCCCGGCTTGAGCTTCAACCTCAGGATCCATGTATCTGTGATCCTCTCCAGAATGGAAGGAGTCATCACATACAGAGCATCAACTAGTTCCTGAACAGTGTCCTTCACATGCTGATATCAAGAGAGGGAGTTACTCAGTCACAAGATGGAGGAATAGAAAGCAGTATTCAATGTTTACTTCAGATTAGCTCCACGTCAGAAATGAGCATGCTTGATGTCTCTCTCCATAGAGGCTGAATCATCATGTTAATCACATAGCTATCATCTGCCTCAAACAGTCCTGATGCTCTTCTAGGTAATCACACATCCTGTCATGTTCACAGCTACAGTTGGGATAGCTTTGTCATCATGTTACTCTCAGATTGGAAGAGGACATTCAGGATGTTCCCTGTGAAGTAAAAACTTCTTTGCAGCAATGTTGAGCGCATCATCAAATGAGGGAAACTGGATTCGCCTGTCAATACACTGATATTTATTGAGAGCCTGAACGGCCGGAGAGTTCACAGCATATCACAGTTCTCATGTAAGATCCCAGCAAACTCTGAACTCTAAAAGCGCCAAGCACCCAACTATACAGACAAGAAGAGGAGGGCCCTAAAACACGCGGGTTTTCCTTTAATGCATGCCAGATGTCGAGACAAAGACTCGTTGCATTGTAAACCCACATGAGCCAAGCTTCTCCCCCACAAGACATCAGATGACCTCTTGACCTGTGTCTTCCTGAGAAGCTATGGATCACATTACAGGCAGGAATACACTTTAACCATTAAACAGATTCCCGAGGACAAATCACTAAACTCTATATACTTTAACAAGACCAAAATATTCCTTTACATTCCCAACATGTTATTAAGAACAGACACATGTAATGGAGTGATTTTGTTGATGCTTGTACCTCCTCTGGGTGGGGAACCTCCAGTTTTGTCTCAGCTGGAGCTCTGATCACGATCACAGTCTGCTCCTTCAGGCTGGGAATCTGCTGGACGTCCTCGTAGGTCAGATAGGCAAACGTGGTCCTCGAGGTTAAGGAATACAATGGACCTGGAGGAGTTTGTGCACAGCTGAGGATACACTAAACCAGTGCTTCTCAAACCTTTGTCAGTAATGTTCCCCCTTTGAAACATCTTCTCAGCCAAGCACCCCCTGACT
Organism: Gymnodraco acuticeps; assembly: GCF_902827175.1. Classification (NCBI taxonomy): domain Eukaryota; kingdom Metazoa; phylum Chordata; class Actinopteri; order Perciformes; family Bathydraconidae; genus Gymnodraco; species Gymnodraco acuticeps. The sequence continues at coordinate 82,439 of NW_022992230.1, read as the reverse complement.
GACCCTCAACATTTTTGATAGAAAAAGCCTATATAAATAATTACAATATCATCAGTGTGCCATTTATTAAAAAGACCACATTTTTTAAAAACAGATTTTTCAATTGAAGTGAATCGAAATGATAGATTATGAAAAACTATAAAATGCAATACACACATTTGAAATGTTTATATGAGGACCCGCTTGGTGGTTCTAGGAATGTTTTATACATAATTGTGTTTTCTATATAACTTGTTGTACTAAGATTATTTTTGTAATCATGCATGCTATTTTTTCTATCTCACGTACCACCTGCAGTACCCCAACGTACCCCTAGGGGTCCACGTACCCCCATTTGAGAATCACTGCACTAAATAACTATAGACAACATGCACATAACGGAAAACAGATTAGAGTAACGTAGGTGAAATGAGAGTGCACAGTAAAAACAAAGCGCTGTTGGTTTGGATTGTCTGTGTTACAAGATGCTAAGTACATGTGCTAATTGAATGTCTTTTCGTCAGGTATTTTTATGTATTCTTCGTCTTGTTTCAGTCATTTTTTAAATCAAATGTTATCAACACCATCCTGGTTTTAAATGTTTTAAAAATTGAGCCCTTTTGTCTTTTATAAGAAAGAAAAAAATAAATGTTTAGCCTTCAGATTACATTTTATATTTCAGTCCATCTAGTCCAGTGCTTCTCTAACGGCCCGTCCACACTACAGCTTCAAAAAAAGCTTGGAGCTGGGCGTGTCTGAAGCTCGACCAACAACCAATCACATGAATCTCCCGCCCCTGACACACAAGCAGTGGTCTGATTGGCTAGAGCTTGTACTGGCATATGATTTGATTGGCTGACGCTTCCACCGAAAGCTTCAAAAGTTGAACATTGCTCAACGTTTGCAGCCTGAAACGCCAGGAAAGCTCCGCTCTGCTTCCCACAATGCAGTTCGGCGAAAAGTGACGTCACCCCATTCAAAGTGAGGGGCAGACGCGTTGGAAACCGTTTTTGAAGCTGTAGTGTGGACGGGCCGTAAGTGTGGTCTGCGCTCCACTGGTGGTCTGTGAGCGCCCCCTAGTGGTCCGTAAGTATATTGTAAAATGTCACATTTGAAATAAATAAATACTTTTAAGTTTTCTGCACTCTCGCGGGAATATCTCCGCAATGGAGCGAGCTTAAGTTTTACTTTCGATTGCATGATATAGCCCAGCGCAACACCTTCATCACATGTTGCCACTCGTTTGTACAATTTTCAGGCGATTTGTAATCTGTTCTAGAAAAACGATGTGTTTTTGGATATTTGTGGAGTTAGGTGGTAATTATTGATCTATACATCATATTCCATTGACTTGTATATAGACTCTTCTTGCACTAGTTCTAGTTTATTAGTATTTACTTGCAAATCTCAAAACATTCTCTTGCACTATTTTATTTCTATTGTTATTTCCTTCACTATTTGTATTGGTTAATTTGTCTTCTATATATTCATGTTGCTCTGTTGGAGGAGCCTGGGACTTAAGATGTTCATTGCCATATCTACACTGTAGCTAATGCACACAATATCTGTTTTCTTTTTATTATTAAAAAAGATTCTGGTGACAATAAAGCCTTGAATCTGAATTAAAAGTTGTTGACAAAGCTAGTATTGATAGATGACAAAAGGTAGGGCTGCACGATATGTCGTGACGATAATCGTGTTTTTTTAGGACGTGCGATATTAAGTAAGCTAATTAACTCAAACACGTCATGTTACAATTCTTTTGCTGCTTTCTACAAAAGGAAAACTCGCGCGGCTCTCGTGATCAGATCACAGCAGGATAACCGAGCTCGTTGCTCTGATAGCTTAAGATCCAGACGTCCGTGACTAAAATCCTTCATCCGGTTAAATATAGTTAGAAAAATACCAATTGTCTAGCATTCAAGTTCAAGAAAGGATGGTTTGCGGACAAAAAAAAAACGGTCTTTTCTTCAATTCCTGTATTTTTTCATATCGCAATATATATATATATATATATATATATATATATATATATATATATATATATATATATATATATATATATATATATATATATATATATATATATATGGCAGGGGAAGAAAATATCGCAATGTCAGTTTTTTCCAATATCGTGCAGCCCTAACTAAAGGTAACATTGGGTTACAACAACAGCACAAAACGAAGCTGAATTAAAATGCAAAAGGATATTTCTGAGTGCTCTGGTCCTCATAGAGCCGGTGAACCTGCCTCCTGCAGCTGAGGATCAACTCGTCCAGGATCCTCTCCTGCTCCACCAGATCCTTCAGCTCCACATCTGCTGCTGAGTTCACCTCACCCCCCCTACACACACACACACACACACACACACACATCAGTCCAGAAACACACACACACACATCAGTACAGAAACACACACACACATCAGCACAGACACACACACATCAGTCCAGAAACACACACACACACATCAGTACAGAAACACACACATCAGCACAGACACACACACATCAGTACAGAAACACACACACATCAGTACAGAAACACACACATCAGCACAGACACACACACATCAGTACAGAGACACACACACATCAGTACAGAAACACACACATCAGCACAGACACACACACATCAGTCCAGAAACACACACACATCAGTCCAGAAACACACACACATCAGTACAGAAACACACACATCAGCACAGACACACACACATCAGTACAGAAACACACACACACACACATCAGTACAGAAACACACACACATCAGCACAGACACACACACATCAGTACAGAAACACACACATCAGCACAGACACACACACATCAGTACAGAAACACACACACACACACATCAGTACAGAAACACACACACATCAGCACAGACACACACACATCAGTCCAGAAACACACACATCAGCACAGACACACACACATCAGTACAGAAACACACACATCAGCACAGACACACACACATCAGTACAGAAACACACACACACACACATCAGTACAGAAACACACACACATCAGCACAGACACACACACATCAGTACAGAAACACACACACACATCAGTCCAGAAACACACACACACACATCAGTACAGGTACAGAAACACACACATATCAGTACAGAAACACACACATCAGTACAGAAACACACACATATCAGTACAGAAACACACACATCAGTACAGAAACACACACATCAGTACAGGTACACACACATCAGTACAGAAACACACACACACATCAGTCCAGAAACACACACACATCAGTACAGGTACACACACACATCAGTACAGAAACACACACACATCAGATCAGGTACACACACATCAGTACAGAAACACACGCACACATCAGATCAGGTACACACACATGTACAGAAACACACATGTACTGAAACACACACATATACAGAAACACACACGTACAGAAACACACACGTACAGAAACACACACACACGTACAGAAACACACATGTACTGAAACACACACACCCACACACGCGCGTACAGAAACACACATGTACAGAAACACACACATATACAGAAACACACACGTACAGAAACACACACGTACAGAAACACACACACACGTACAGAAACACACATGTACAGAAACACACACGTACAGAAACACACACACACGTACAGAAACACACATGTACAGAAACACACACACATGTACAGAAACACACACGCACGTACAGAAACACACACACACGTACAGAAACACACATGTACAGAAACACACACACATGTACAGAAACACACACACATGTACAGAAACCCACACACACGTACAGAAACACACACACACGTACAGAAACACACACACACGTACAGAAACACACACACACGTACAGAAACACACACACTGCCACTCATACTTACAACCACTCGATGTAGTTCTTGGACTTCTTCTTGATGAGTTTGATCCCCTCCAGGACGTTGGTGACGTCGTAGAGGCGTCTCTTCGGGGCGTTGAGCTCGTTGGCGACGAAGTTCAGATCCACGACGCCGTCATGAGAGCGCCTCATGATGTCTGCAAACCTCCGCGTCAACAAACCCAGAGACGTTTCAAAACGAGATTTCTCACATATCGACCGGCGGGCTATGGGACTGGCGGAGGGAGCTGGGGAGGAAACGGGAGACATTTATTTGAGATGCTTCCTTTTTACGAATCTACATAAATGGATACTCAGAGACAGAGAGCAAGACAAGTTTGGAGAGCAGACTGTTACTCGATAAGACACACTTTCGTCTTAGCACAACACTTTATTTCCGCACACCGCCATCTTCGGATATCACATACAACACGTAACACTTCACAACATCCGGTAACACTTCCGGTTCTTCACAATAAAACTCCAAAGTGAACACATTAAACGGAAACAGAAATAGTGCATGGACGTTAACACAGGGGTTCCCAAACGTTGGACCCCATATAGCATTATCCTCTGGCAGGGACCCCCCTGTTGCAATTTTTTTTAAATGATGAGTACATTATGATGGAGAATATGACAAATGAATCATACAGCTTAATACATTTTCTTAATATATATTTTATTAATAATTAATAATCAGTTATTCTTCTAAAAAAAAAATGGTATTCATCTTTTGTTTGTCATTCATTACATTGATCGTGTCTTCTGTTATAAACATTCTTAACACAATATTAAACAGTAATATCAACAGCAAACATATTTTTAAAGTGATTTCAGTCTTTATAATATTATATAATTTTGAACAGTAATATGAACAATTAACATATATTTTTAGCATTTTTTAAAGCTACTTATGCCTTAATAATATTATATATAATATTCAACAGTAATATTAACAATTAACGTATTTATATTCATATATATAAACATCAATATTTGCTACATCCGTGCTCTCATCCAGCTGCAGAGCGAAACATTCACTAGCTCTCACTTGCTCCAAAAGCTGAGCAGATACTCAGTGTCACTCTCAGTAGCGGCAGCTCGATTCTGATTGGCTTGAAGGGCGGTCGTGTGATTTAAAAACAATAAAATAAAATATGAATAAATAAAAAATATTAAAAGATTGGCATCAAAGGAAAAAAATGTAACTTTAATAAGGAAAAATATTCCCCTTTCCCCCAAACTTTGCGTGACCCCCCTGGTGCCCCCTGGCGGCCCCCCGGGGGGTCGGGGCCCCCACTTTGAAAAACACTGAGTTAACACACACTTTAGGGAAAAGTTATGGAAAGGAATAAAAGATAATCATCCAGCGGTTCACTGGAAATACGGCGTGAGAAAAAGGGAAGTGTACAGGTATTGGAAAACTTTGGAAAACTTTCCACACAAGACTACAAGTACTTAACCATATATAATGAATAGTGGTGCTGGAAAGTGCACATCAAAAATATCTAAATCGATTTAAAGCGTGATTTCTCACAGAGACCGGCGGGACTGGGAAGGTGACATCGTTTTTATTTGAGATGCTACTTCTTAAAAAGGATTTCTAAAATGGATACTCAAAGCGAGACATGTTTGGAGTCTATTTAGGTCCGGAGTGTTGACGGTGACAGAGAGCAAGACAGAGTTTGGAGAGCAAGACTTTAAGGAAAAGTTATGGGAAGCAATAAAAGATAATCATAATCCAGCGGTTCACTGGAAATATGGCGAGAGAAAAAAGGGAAGTGGGAAACATCTGGGAGGTGATGGGTACTTCCAGAAAAACAGAAAAGAATACGTATAAATGCAACTTTGGACAACTCTACACACAAGTACTTCACAATGAATAGTGGTGCTGGAAAGTGCACGTACAAAATCTAAATTGATTTAAAGCTGCCAGTCTTTTTGCTTCCTTACTGAGTCAAATGATCCGGAGGTATCTTAGTCCATGAGAAGTCAAATTCAATCACTTTATTGATTCCTCTCTTATCTACTCTGGCATTTGGAGGGTTCACTGGACCATCCTTTACCAAAAAATAGAGATAATGCCGTCCCACAATTCATTGCGGCTGGATCCATTGAACTATTGCGTGTCAAAACATTTTATTTTTTTATTTAACCTTTATTTAACCAGATAAAAGTATTGAGATAGAATCTCATTTGCAATGCTGACCTGGCCAAGAAGGCAGCAACGTTACACAGAACACAAACATATAAAATACAGAGAACATAACTAAGTAAACAAAAGACGAAAAAGCAGTCACTACATTGAGCACATTAGGACAGTAAGAAAGGTACACTACTTATTACTGCAAGAGCAGCTGGTGGTAAGGACTTCAGACAACTTCAACTTAAAACCGGCTATCGGGACAAGTGCGCTCAGTTTGAGGCGTGATTGAAGGTCATTCCAAGACCAAGGACCAGAATGAAAAAGACTCCTTTTTCCAGCCTCAGTCCGCACGGCAGGAACCTGGACCCGTATCCAGGCACTGGGTCTGAGGCTGTAAGAGTCACAAACTGGAGCAAATCTGGCACATATGTGGAAGCTTTCCTAAAATGGCTTTATACATTAATAAAAACCAATGCTGCATCGTACGCATACTAAGTGAGGACCATCCAGTTAGGCTATACAGTGTGCATGATGAGTCCTATAGGGTGCATTTGATATATATCGCAGTGCAGCATGGTAGAGTGGATCAAGTTTGGCCAAAACAGTGGGACAGGCAAATCTATAGATGGTATCACCGCAGTCCAGCTGGGACAGGAATAATCCAGAGAGCAACCTTTTACGGGATGAAGCTGAAAAACAACATTTAAGTCTGAAAAGAGTGAATTTCAATTTCTTTGTTAGAACTTCAATGTGGTGTTTGAAGTTCAGATTACTGTCCAACTAAAAGCCCAGATATTTGTAGGTATCGACAAACTCAACAGAGACGCCATCAAGGGTGTCAATGGAGAGGCAAGAGGACGCTGACTTGGGAGCAAAAAGCATTGCTTTGGTTTCTTACTGTTCAAAAGCAGTTTGGAATCAAGAAGTGCTTGCTGCAGCGTGACATCAGATTTTAAATTGGAAACGGCCAAATCCAGAGAAGGAGCATATGAGTATACAATAGTGTCCTCAGCATACATATGATAGGTAGAAAATTGCGTTTGATTGCAAATATTGTTTACATATAATAAAAAGAGCAAAGGCCCCAAAATAGAGCCCTGTGGAACTCCCTTCTCCAAGGTGACAGGGTCAGAGTCAGTACTACCCAGCCTGACGCATTGAGTACGGTCGGTTAGATAACTCTGAAACCAGCAAATGGCATTATGACCGAAACGAGACATCAACATAACATTAGACATAATGTGGTGATCTAGTGTCAAATGCTTATTACTTATACTACATCTTGCCTTGACCTCATGACATAAGAGTGGTGCAGGAATGAGTCCTAAAACCTGGAAATGAGTTAGCATTGAACCACACACAGTGCCCTTCTCTTGCAAGTCTTTTTGAACAGGTTTCCGGTTAGATACCTGAAATAAGGTCTGTGGTAAACACAAGTTGAAGACATAAAGTAGGCCAGTAAATACCCCATTAGTAAATGTCCCACGCTTCTATGTGACCTAAAATGGAGGCTGCTTCTTGCCATGCTAAATTCCGGGTTGGCCTGCAAAATACGTCATTACTCACCACTCCTTAAAACATTTAATTTTGTCGTTAATTTCTTCGTATTTTTGCTTTTATTGCAATTGTATATGCATTTTAAAATCAATTCAAATTGCTCTTTTTAACTTAAATGCAGATGCAGCATAATGGGACTTTGGCAGAATTCAAATTGAGGATGTGGCTCAGTGGGAAAGTGCGTTGATCTTCAGATCAGGGGAGCACTGGTTCAAACCCCACTGCAGTCAGCATGTCGTTGTGTACCTGAGACACTATTTGCTCCTGTTGGGATTGCCCACAGTACTGAATGTATGTAAGTCGCTTTGGGTAAAAGCATCTAACACGTTGCAAGTTGTTGGCATATACAGTATGTTTTGTGTTATACAGTCATGTATTGTTGAAATGTATGTTAAGTGTTTCCTTTTGTTCTGTTATAACTAATGCTGTCAAAATTATCGCGTTAACGGCGGTAATTAATTTTTTTAATTAATTGCGTTAAAATATTTAACGCATTTAACGCATGTGCAGAATGGCCCGCCCCATACGTGCCACCAGTGGCAGCGCCAGGGTATGGCTGGGGTAGGCTACACCCATACCAATAAATGGCTTAGCCCCACCATGAAAAATGATGTTAAAGGAAGCAAAATAAAGTCTGCCAACTCGCGCGGAGTAAATTGCACAGACAGCAGTTAGTAAGATTGATTTCAGCCACTTGTCTGGAAATACCGAAGACCAGAAACGGTTTTGAAAACTTTTGTCACGTAGTGATCGTCTTCTCAATAGAAGATCTTTGATAATGTCTTCTGGCCAATCAGAATCAAGATAACGGCGTGGTGTTGTTGCAGGAAGTCCCGACGGAGAATACTTTTGCTGTAGTAGGTGCACATAACTGGTACGCAGGTTATGTGCGTAATCTGAAATGCGTACCGTCACTTGTGTCACAAAGCGCATTTGCGTACCGACATACTTGTGAAGCTTTTCCAGAAGGCGGTTAGATCACCGGACGACAGAGTCGGTCTCCGTGTGCACAGACAGGGCTGCTGTTAACGTCGGTCTGTACAACGGAATTGTGCCAAAACTACGCCAACCGGCTGCGGAGGGAGACTTCCCCCCTTCACTGGAGAACTGCGCTAAAACAGCTGATCACCACGTTCACACTCTGTGGTCACGAAGTACTCGACTAGCCCCCCCCCCCCCCTCTGTCGACTTTCCTGAAGTACTCCCCCGTTGATAGAAATCAACACGTAATGAATTAAGACCCCACGGTTTGATGATTGATAGGTGTGTGGGTTGTCTTTCATTTTGACATGCAGAAAAATGTTATAATAAACATACATACTGTGTTAAATGGATATATCCGCCTTCTTTCATTTATCTTTCCATTCCCACAACAATATACATAAAGAAATGGCATATTTTGGACATAGTTCGAATGGTGATTAATCTGATTAATTAATTTTTAAGCTGTGATTAATCTGATTACAAATTGTAATCGTTTGACAGCCCTAGTTATAACGCCTTGTGCAGAATGCTTTGGCAATACTATGTTTAAAATGTGCTCGTGCCAATAAAGCCCCTTTGTATTGTACGGTAATGTAATGTCAAGTTCCCCAGGTTATTTATCACGGTTCCCACAGTTTGAGTCACATGACAGTTTGAGACAAAAATACAGACTGGTATCAACCACGTTGGTCGCAGAGAACTAGAACATTAGCTATTAATGACTAAATAAAGTGATACATGTACAAGGGGCACTTGTGCTTGGTACTTGTATCTGTCACTACTTTTTAAATAGCGAAATTGCACATTTTGCAGCTAACAATTGACATGATGTAATGTTAAGTAATGTCAAGTTCCCCAGGTTATTTATCATGATTCTCACAAAGTTTGAGTCACGTGACAGTTTGAGACAAAAGTACAGGTCAGTATCAACCACGTTGGTCGCAGAGGACTAGAACATTGGCTATTAATTACTAAATAACATAATGAATGTACAAAGTCTTACCCTTCCCTGGTGTTTGGGACAGAGGAGCCACCAGTTGTTTGGATTTGGAGGTCCTGTCTCCATCCTGAAGGTCCTGGGTTTCTCCTGCTTCCAGCTCCAGCCTTCTTTTTACCTGAAAAAAAAACATGCATTAAATTGCAAATTAAGACAAACATCTGATTAAATCAATGGTTCCAGGGCAGTCGTTTTATTCAAAATACAGTAAAAACAAGTGATTGTATTGCCTTGTGACTGAACATGCATGTAGTTGGAAGCATTGTGCGTGTTTCTGCATTATATTATACGTTTAAATATTCACCTGGAGCTGGTTAATGGTGGTTTTAAAAGGAGTGTCATTACCTGGGACAGCAGCTAGCTTCTTTCTGCAGTGTTTAGCTAGTTGGAGCAACATTTCCCCATCCCCCTCCCCACGCTCACCAAAAGGCCTAGCATGAGTTTGCTCGTGGACAGAATTAAACCAGTTAATTCAGTGAGTTTCTTACCAGTGTGTTCACAGAGAAACTCGGTGTTTTAAAGCACTGTCAGCCTGTGCAGCATTAATAGCGCAAAGTGTGCAAAAAGTATGTTCCGACCAGGCGCGGTGTGATGCCTCAAAAGGTAAAATGACTGTAAAGCTACCGGAAATACAGAAATAGAGCCATGGCTGCAATGAGTCACTTTCAAAATAAAAACAGTAAAGCAGTATTTACATTGAAATTGAAATATAGGGCAGTTTTCATGGGGAAATGTATGGAGCTATATCGGGGACATGAGTTTCGATCATTCCAAAAAATACAATTTATTTGAAAGTTCAAGTTGTTATCCTGAACTTTGAAAAGTACAATGATGTCTCTGGTATCAGTTTGGTTTCCCACCAATCTCGGGAGTCTTGTGTATAGAAAGTGTTGAGTTATATTTCTGTCTGTCACTCAGGATGCCAAACTACTCTTTGGTAAGCCCCGCCCCCCAAGCCACATCAGGGCCAAAAGTTTGAAGGTTGGACCACATTAATTGGATGAATACACCCTTTGCATGGCCTTAATCCAATGGGTGTCAGGTGGTAATATTATGTTGTATTAAGCAGCACAGTTGTTTTAGTCACTGGTGTTTAACCAACCAGAAAAACAACATCTTCCCATCACCTATAATATATGATACCTTTTTCCTGTCAAGCATTCATCTTTATTTTGAAGAACGGTTTTGCACTTCCGGTAACAACAATGGTAGCCTCCGCGTGCTTGATGTAGCTCAATTAAGTTGCATTTCGGGTTACAAATGGTGCTAATGTCACTAAAATCACATACATCCTCCTCACCTAATGTCACTATTTGATAAGAAGCTAGATAACGCTTAATGTTAACCAGCTTGTAACATAATGTGAATAAAATAAGCCTATCGAGAGGGACAACCTCCAACATTTTGACTAATAAACACGACCAAATGCATGATAAAAGGGTTATATTAAGTCTGTTAATGTCCGAAATATCTTCCAGGTTACTACGGACAGCTGCTAAAGAATTAGATGTGTACCCACAACAACAGCTTTCCATCTACTCTCCAAAACGACCCCAGATCCCCTTTTAAATTCCACATAACGTACCTTAACCTTGTTCCTTCTTCAATGTCTGCACTATCCCGGTTATTGTTGACAATCCGGGGGGCTGTTAGGTCATTTGGACAGTCAATCGGCTTGTGGAAAATATGTTTAATGTCCACGGTGCTACCGATGTAGGACGAAGAAGAAGATCCGGTCGATCTATTCTCGCCGGAACACTCCGCGTTAATATCCACCAAAACCCGTTTCTCATCTTGTCCCGTTTTGCTTCTACTTTTATCATTTCAAACGATTCTAGAATATATATCCAGCTATCCATGTCCTTCTCGTTCATTATTGTTCACAAGCTATGTTAATAAATATGGTTTCTAGCCGATATCTGACACGGAGAGAGGATATTACGCGCGAAATTTAAGATTTCCCGGGAATTATTTTTGAATCAGATTTGCATGTATGCTGCTATTGGCTGTCACGCTGTGTGGACCTGTGACGTAATGGCAGCCGACCAATCGCATCACAGCTACTGGATTCTTCACAAAGGACGTAATAACGTTCGTCTGTTTTCATCATGGATGTATAATAAGAACAGTTTTCATGATTGAAATAATTATTTATAAATGTAATTATTTAATAACTAAAGTAGTTATTAAACTAAAGATAGACAAGACAGAATATGATTATCTGAATGGCTTTTTCTGGGGTGGAAAGAGATATAAAGCTGTATATTAAAGTGGAATCATCTCTTTTTGGTCAATTAAATGTGTCGTACGGTGGATTAAAACATTTTAGACTTTTATCTGCTTTTCATTTCCAAACCCCTGCCTCCAGCTCTGAGCTCTCCGAGAAACTAGATCCTCAATGAACCCGCAGTGAGGTGCTTCGTCTGAACTATTCACCTGCTGCCTTGAACTATGTGCAAAATCCTCCGTGATTTTTCATTTGTTGTATTTCTTAAATCTCTGTGACACGTTGTGGCTACAAAGAATAACAAGCGGTGAAAGTGATATGATTTTTTTTTTTAAAAGGGACATTTATTTTGAGAAGCAGGTCAGATGAAGTTTCAAACTCAAATAATAACCTTTAGAAAGTCAATCTATTATACAAATTACTTCATAATCATAGTCGTTAAAGTTGTCTTTTACAAAACATTTAAACAAATCAATCATAGATATTTTAAGAATGTACAAATGTGGCTTGAGGGAAATTCACACATTTATGCTGCGTGAGGAAATGGATGAATTATTGTGGTTTGTATGACATTACTTGAACGTACACTGAGAGGCTGTGGCACAGTGGCATAGTGCGCTGATCTTCAGATTATTGTAGCACTGGTTCGATCCCCACTGCAGTCAGCATGTCGTGTCCCTGGGGAAGACCTGTGGGGAGTCCACAGTACAGAATGTATGCAAGTCACTTTGGGTAAAAGCATCTATAACAAGAGCATGTAATGTATTTCCATCTGGTTGCTACGTCTCTAAAAGTGCACACACTACTAAATATACGCCCCAATATAAAATGTTGTTTCTAGTTGTGTAAATACTTTGTACATTTCTCTATATCTGATAGATCATTTAATTGAGGTTTTTCTAAATTAATCAGGATTATGTTTTTGTTTCAAAATATCTTTCTTTGCTCTGTTTTGAACTATAATTAATTTTAGCTGAGATCCTGACGGGCTGCTTTTACCTATTGATGCTTTTCTGCTAGTATTTAGGAATAAGGGACCTTTTTCTCTTAGTTTTATAAACTAGACGTTGCTCTGATATTTCATTTGTTTTGTACTTTTGTTTTCTCATTAATAAAGTCCCCGCAATTCCAAATATCTGAGTTCTTTGTGATTTTACTTGTATGATTACACGTACAGTATGTGACTGGACAGCTATGAATATTGTAGTCACATTTAGTTTGTACTCTCATTCTTACCATAAACCATGATCTTCAGTTTACTGATGTACTGAAGACTCACTTTGACTGAAATAATAGTTTTAAAAACAGACCTTCAAATTGGCAACTTGTAAGGGACATTTTATCCTAATGATATAAGTATACCAGATGTAAAAACGATCTGATGTTGGTATGGTGTGCACTAAACCACTGGAGAACTCAGACCTCTTCACTGCATAGAAATGTGTTGAGTATATCTCCTTTAAAAAGTATTTCTCGGTTGGGTGAATTCATTTGAAACATCCTTACTCTTCACATTTCATTGCTTGCATAATATATGAGCAGTACTTCCACATCTGTGTCATCAGACCTCACAATGATGCGGGAATATGACTCAAGATGTATGGCATGGAGCACCATCCTTGTGTCTGCCTCCTCATGATGTCAAACTGCTGACTCCTGAGAGTCATATTCCCGCATCATTGTGACGTCTGATGACACAGGTGTGGAAGTACTGCTCATATATTATGCAAGCAATTCAATGTTTGGTTCATCTCTAGTGTACATGCATGCAGGCCATGGAATGAGAGAGAGATATGTCCCCATCAACACCACATGTGAGAACATTGGAAAAGACATGTCTTACTGTCTCCCAGCATGTCATGCACTCACTGGCTGTGGCACAACAAGTAGTACAGAATAGGAAAGACAACAGCATTCACCAAACTCAAGACCCATCTCAGCGAGCTCAAAGATCTGGCCCATTTTGGACTCTCTGCCAGCTTGGAAGAGTCTTTGCCAGTCGCAAGAGAATTTGTGCTTCTACTATATGGAAAAAAGGAAATTGGACTGATATGCACACACTTGGGTGAACTGAGGTTCATAATTGCATCAACAACAGATGCAGCCTCGGAAAATCTGCCGCCAACAGAGGATGCATTTCAACAACATGTAAAGTTCTGTTTAATAATGATGTTGTTAGAAAAAGTGATTTATTTCTAATTAAAAGGATTCAAACACGTTGCTCTAACAAACAATATCAGAGGGCCTGGTGACCAGGGGCGCCGTAAGGGGGTGAAAAGTTAGGACGATTCTAAGGGCCCGTGACTGACAGGGGCCCCAAAATGTTTAGAACATTAAGAAAAAAAATGTAAGTAACCTTTCATCAATCCTCAATAATTAACATGAATAGAACGTTATATTGATAAAGTACTCACTAAACTTACGATTCATTTAACTTATTTTCTTCCAAAAGTTAATTACCCAAAGCCTCTGTACACCCCCTTCTATTTACATGTAATGGTTTGGTCCTGCCTCCAAACGCGGTGCGGCACCGGCACTTGCAGAGAGTGAAAGCATGTGAGGAGGGATGCTAGTACTTAGCCTACATACATGTGTTGTACCATGTTTCAACGACCAACAAAGTCAGGCTCTAAGAAAAGAAGAGAAAGGAGAGAAAGACAAGAGAGAGGGACTAAAGGGCGACAGTATGTCACACAGTTTTTCACAAGAAAAGGTGGGTGTGGTCCATGAGTGGTGGAAATGAGTCTGTTAGCTAATGTTTTTAATTTCACTGCTCTTTTAGCTGACATTTAAAGGTATGGTAGGTAATTCACTTCAGAAACACTTTTTGTTATATTCCATGGAATGCTCTTAACATCCCGACAGCAATGAATATATTAAATGATTTGACAACAAATACATACAAAAATGTCATCAGTGGAAGCCGTGGCGCTGTAAAAAGCACGACCAATCATCTGAGTCGGCTAAAGTAACTGGATGGCCTACCTGCCTGTCAGCCTTCATCTGTGCACAAACTTATCTCGTGCCCTCATTGGTCATGTGCGCGTTCGTGTGTGTTGGAGGAGGGGCTCTGTAAAGGAATGGTATGCTCATGACACTCATTTTTAAATAATTATCATCCGATAAAACAGACCAGTCTCTGCCAGTCTTTTTTTTTTTTTTTTAATCCGATGACATTATAAGTGATTTTAAACTGATTAATTACCGAAATAACATCAACACTGTGGGCGGCGCCATTTTACCGGACGTGACGTGAACCATGCGTTTGGTTTCGAGGACACGTTGATGTTCATGTTATTTACTGTAGTTACTCTCTTCAAATATGCCTCATTGTATCGCGAAACATTGCCACAGTTCTGATAGGAACAATCCACGGAATGCTCGGTTCCATCTGTTGCCAAAAGGTAAGCGTAGGAAGTACGTTCGGAGGCAGTGGCTAGCGAAATGTGGCCGGCCCGAACCGAAAGATCCACAGGCGCATGTATGCAGCGAACATTTCAAGTTTCCGGACGACTACTCAGAGTCTGAGAGTATGATAACACATAACATGGGATTTATTGAACAACCATTACTTAATGGAGATGCAGTACCATCGGTCTTTCTGGTGTCATCACCGACCAGAACACCAGTTCGGCCAGTTGAGAAATCGCCCTCTGCAAGTGTGAAGCGACGGAGGACCAGAAGTAGTGCTCGGAGTAAGAATAAGGTATGTTATAGCGCATTTCCATTGCAGCGGGTAGCCCCGTTCAAACGTCCTTTATCGTCCAGGCCAGGCCAGTTTTTGGTGGCCTTTCCATATAGCGTAGTACCGGCTAGTGGGTATTTTCCCCCAGTTTTTCCGGCCCCATAAAATCGTGGTTCTAGGGCCAGGGACAACGAGGCTGAGTATGCTAAACTAGAGAG
Organism: Gymnodraco acuticeps; assembly: GCF_902827175.1. Lineage (NCBI taxonomy): Eukaryota > Metazoa > Chordata > Actinopteri > Perciformes > Bathydraconidae > Gymnodraco > Gymnodraco acuticeps. The sequence goes on along the minus strand of NW_022992230.1, from coordinate 66,754 downwards.
GGAATCGCTAGCAAGGGTGGTACTACATGCATACATATCTAGTAATCTAAAATCATTGTATCTACTAAGTAGTACTAAGTAGGCTCGAACCTGTATGGCTGAATTCCCCCTTCCAATCTCTTCATATTGCTCAAAACTTCGCCATGTTTTCGTGTGTTTGCCATAGACTGTATATGGTGTTTACAAAGTGAACGCATGGATGACGTCACGACCATCACGTGACTACTGAAAATGGGCAAAATGGCAGCGGCCTGACGGAATATACAGGTTTTGATAAAAAAGAGCTATAAAATCATTATTTACCGGGGAATATCGCTGATTTCTTCAGGGTATGGTTTAAACATAATGTTTCACTAAATACTGAATTTTTGATTAATTATCTAATGAGTGGAGCATTCCTTTAAGGAAGTCTGAAAGAAGGGGCAGATTTTTTTCGGTTGTGTACTTTCAAATTCTAGCGCACTCGAGCTGGTTTCTCCATTCTTACCTCCCTACCTTTAATAAATGCAGGCACATTTTTAGCGCCTATTCATACTAAATCAGTTGTCCCTCCCCCTGGTGCCAAGTCCAACAGATCCATCTCTAGGCTCAACAGCCCTGTCCCCCCATAATGCTGAACCTGAACCAGCTTTTCTCCCAACTGAAGGAGGTGAGCAGCATTGTGTTGAATGACATGCCACTTAACATATCTGCAGGGAGACTGGAATACAAAATATATATATAACAAAAAGCTAACATCTAATTTAAATTATACATTTCAAACACAGTATTTTCCCACATAGCCAATGATCTATATAAAACAAAAAACTGCTTTTAGTCTATTTAGGATGATGGACAGTTTGAAGCATTGAGTGATCAGTCTGTAAACAAAATGTTAATCACAGACATTTTGGTTATGATATTAATACTAATGTTATTATATTAAAGCAGGGGTGGGGAATCTCCGGCCCCCGGGCCGTATACGGACCGCTAGATCATTTGGTACGGCTCTCGAGGTAATTTATAAACAAAGTGGCCTGTGCCTGGTGGTGGAGCCCAATGTGATATATTTTCATGGGGCCCAAAATCCCTGGCGGCGCCCCTGCTGGTGACACACACACACACACACACACACACATACACACACATACACACACACACACACACACACACACACACACACACACACACACACACACACACACACACACAGTGCAGCAGTGGCTGTAACCCCGGCACACAGCAGGTCTAAACCCAACTAATCCACACCCAGAGATAACAGCTGGAGAGTCCTCATGTGAGCTCTGTAAACTATTAGTAACAATAATCAGAACAACCAGCAGGAGGTCAATGAGCTTTGTCTCTCACACACCGTGAGGCTGTTTCTCACCACAGCTTCACAGCAACATCCCTGCTGCTTTCTGAAAGGACGGAGCAGGAGCCGCTAACAGAGCTGAGAGCATGCTGACACTCTGAGAGAAGCTTTACCATGTCAAGAGAAACTCTGTGACCTCGCTCAGAGCCTGAGACTCCGTGACCTCAGAGCCTGAGACTCCGTGACCTCAGAGCCTGAGACTCTGTGACCTCAGAGCCTGAGACTCTGTGACCTCGCTCAGAGCCTGAGACTCTGTGACCTCGCTCAGAGCCTGAGACTCTGTGACCTCGCTCAGAGCCTGAGACTCTGTGACCTCGCTCAGAGCCTGAGACTCCGTGACCTCGCTCAGAGCCTCAGACTCTGTGACCTCGCTCAGAGCCTGAGACTCCGTGACCTCGCTCGGAGCCTGAGACTCTGAAGGAGGAGACCAGAGAAATGCTGTGGAGTTCAGACATGAATCTAAATATATCCTCTCATACAATGTTTGAATATATGAAATCAGATAAAAAGCCGTTCTAACGATGAATACCTGATTGATTCTCCCTGAGTGCACAAACACAATTTAGGATCATAAATCATATACATCAGATATCTGTTATTGATAAAAACCCTCAGACGTGTTCAGTAATTATTACAGACTACAACGATGACATGTGATGAAATGTTCATAAATAATAAGGTGATGGGTCGGACAGAATTCAGTTTAAATAACGCTTTTTGATGCCTGTAGCCTCAGGCAGATTAAGGCCCGGACACACCAGGCCGAAATCGGCCGTTTTCGTTTGTCGGACGACGAAGCGTGCCCTGTCGCCCAAACTCAATTTGGCGTGTCCCGCACCGTCGGCCGTGACACGCCTTATTTGGCCTTTCATGGCCGTGCGTCGGCCACAAGCAGTCGGACAGAGAAATCACTCTGATTGGCTGTTCAGCTAGCGAATCAGTGCATGAGAAGCGAAACGGTTGCTTGAGAATGTCTTCCACGAGCAACACTCCAATGGCTGATAGCTCCAGTACCGCACGAAACATGTTTTCGATGGACGAAAGTGAACATGGAACGCACACGCTATTTGTTGTTTGTTTAGATCACGCAGTCTGTCTTCCGGTTGCCTCTTTTGAATGACGAAAACATACTACCGCCGCCTGCTGGTAAGGAGAGTTATTGCCACTCACGCAGGCGTTCGTACGTGCTCGGCTGAAGTCTTTGCGGTGTGTTCCCGTGCGACACATGGCCAAGACGCAGGAGGACTCGCCGACGTCGGCTGTTGCGTCGCGGTGTTCTCCTGCGTCTTGGCCATGTGTCGCACGGGAACACACAGCAAAGACTTCAGTGCGTGAGTGGCAATAAGTCTCCTTACCAGCAGGCGGCGGTAGTGTGTATTCGTCATTAAAAATAGGCAACAACCGGAAGACAGAGAAGAAGAACAGACTGCGTGATTATATAAACAACAACAAATAGCGTGTGCAAACTGCAGCCTGGTTATGATCCACTGCTGTCTGCCCGTCTTTGGTGCTCCACAACTACCCGAAGGGGCAAGTTTCCTGTACCGGGTGCACTGGGTTCGCAGAGAATCCACTTCTTCCTCAGCTCTTTCTCTGAAGCACACATAAACGATGTAAGCATTGTGGCTAGTTAGCATGTCCAATTCATATCTATATGCAGTGCCAAACTGCACAGCTAGCAACAAGATAACAACAAAACACAAGGTTGAAATAACAAATTACATTTCACGTTAACGTCACTGTACGCTGGCAAACAATAAAAAGCCAACAATATCTGCTAAAGAGCTCAATTGATGAAAAAGATAATCTTACCCGAGAAACCAAGTTGCGTTTCAATCTCTCGCCAGAGTCCGGTTTTCACTACTCGGTTCGAGTACCTTCTCTCTGTGATGTCGTACAGAGCTGGCCTCTCCTGGATCAAGGTGATGAGCAGGTTTTCGTTTGCGTCATTCCAGATCGCCATGATGAGATGAAAATGAATATCAGTCTGTGTGTGCCTTCTTAAATCGTTTGTTTACGTCCCTCACTTCCGTTTCGCTTCTCATGCACTGATTCGCTAGCTGAACAGCCAATCAGAGTGATTGTTTGGTCCGACTGCCAGACCCGATGCATGGCCGATTCAACATGTTGAATCGGTCATGCATCGGGTCTGGCAGTCCAAATAAGGCGTGTCACAGTCGGCGGTGCGGGACACACCAAATTGAGTTTGGGCGACAGGACACGCTTCGTCTCCCGACTTACGAAAGCCGCCGAAATCGGCCTGGTGTGTCAGGGCCTTTAAAGGCTGTTTCAAATGTTTAGCTTTGTTTCTGAATCTCTTTGAGAAGTGTTTTGATTGGTCCTCACAATAAAAGTGATTATCACGCTGTGTGTGTCAGCATGTGGACGTGAAAACACCAGAGGTATGGAGACAGAAACACTTTAATAGTTACGTTATGAAACAGACGGAGGACGTCTGCACACCGTCTTATACATCTGAATATTATTGTGAGACGCTCTTAAGGTGTTTCAATAGGAGATGTATCCTCTGTGGGGATGTCAGATATCAACTGATTATACAACCCAGTCTCACGGCATTTCGTGTTCACCAACACGATTTTTAATCTATTGATTCATGTTCACCAACACGATTTGCTCCTTTTTTTCGTGTTGCACAGCACGATTTTAAAAGCAATGTATTTCTACTGCCTGCAGCACGTATTTTTCTCCGGTCGGGTCGAGGAAGACCGGAAGCTGTGTGCTTCATAAAAACATGTTCTTACTCAATATCAAGCCACAGTTATTGCTTTTATTTGAAATCGTATAATTTCGGACTTTTGTTGCCGTCTGTGAGGAAAATAAATGTGGCTCAGAGCCTATAGGATACTGAAATCTGTATTTTTAAATATTTGTTTCCTTCTAATTCGATATTCTTTTCAAAATAACACACTGTTATTTACTCACCAATAACACACAAATATCCTTGCTTTTATTTATTGGTTTAATTCCATAATCTCGGGCTTTTTTGGCGTCCGTCAGGAACTGAATTTCAAAATGGATCCGGCCAGGTAGAAGCGAGTGATATTGTTTTCCCTTTTTCTAAATGAATCAAACATGTCTCTTTATTTCTAACATGTCTCTTGAATTGGTTTAAAAACATAAGTGTTTGTGATTCTGATAATGTTGCCATTATTTAGGGACAGGGAGGTTTTGTGTACATAGACAGCGGACTGTGACGTTCTAAATACTTTTAAATACTTTAGTGATATCCATCAGACACTTTAACTTACAAACTCAATCATATTTAGAAACCAGTCCTTTATTTACCTTTCCATATTGATCAGAGATGGATCACCTTTTGTTCAGCCGGATAATATCCACATGTCTACCTTACTTTTATAATTTTCAAATCATAAATCTATCGATTAGATTTATGATCGATAGATTTATGATTAGAACATTATTGTAAGGTACCCATGCGCAGCTTACTTCCGGGTTTTAGGACACGTCACGTTATATATAACGTTTGTCTGTTTTCACGATAGAAACGAGATTTATGAATGTAATTATTTAATGTAGCTTTCAGGGACTAAAGATAGACAATAGAGTATATCAAACCTGTGCCTACCTATACATTTTATATTGATTATTAATCACATATGATATTAGTAAGGGACAAGTACAGAAAAACAAGGAAACAAATTCATAATCATCTTTTTATAACCATACATCAATTTCTTCAAATGTTTATTATGCAAAACCGGGAGCAAAGCAGTGAAATGGATAACCGGTTTATAAATTAAAGAAACAACAATATTTCCAAAAGCCCTACCATTACATTTCTAACTCAAGTATTCTTACACATTAATTGTTCCTCAAACTGTTGACCATTACATCTAATATATGGTAAAGCATTTCACAGTTAAGAATCTAATCATCTTTAGGAATAAAAATACTTTAATCTGTATGTTTTAAAAAAATAACCTCCAGGTTTGTTGTCTTTTGAGGATGGAAAAAGCCGTTTAAAAGCCTATAAATGTAATATGCACTTAACCTGATTGAAAGTGGAATAAACATAAAACATAACATAAAACATAACTTACTAAAATGTCTCGACTGATATTGAGGTGGAAATTGTGCCAATAATGTAAAATAAATGTACAAGAGACGTCAAGTCGTTCATAGTAAACTCATAACACCAGGGGGGGGGGGGGGGGGTGCTAGTGGAGCAGCGGCGAAACCGTGCCACGCCACACTGATTGCGGCGCATAGGTGCGGCGCATTTTCGGCACAGGCGAGGCCCCCTCCGCGAGGCGAGGCCCCCTCCGCGAGACGAGGCCCCCTCCGCGAGACGAGGCCCCTTCCGCGAGACCCCCTCCGCGAGACGAGGCCCCCTCCGCGAGGCCCCTTCCGCGAGGCCCCCTCCGCGAGGCGAGGCCCCCTCCGCGAGGCGAGGCCCCCTCCGCGAGGTGAGGCCCCCCACGCAGTCTGCATGATCGGCCTGTAGGGAGGGGCGGCCCTGCATAACAGTGTTATACATGTTGTTTACTTGCATGCTTCACATCTAAGAAAACAAAGCATCCATCAAAACGATTACATAAATATATGAGTAACATTTTATAGCAATGTCAGTCAGGACATTTTATTTCAACTGTTGACGTTATGTTTTATTATATCAATCACGTTCAGCGCAAATTCTATTACCGTTTAAGAAATAATTACATTCATGGCACAACACATTTGTCACTGAACCAGATATCCCGAATAACGCACGACAGACGCTAAACCAAAAAGTATTCAGCGTTAATAAACAAAATGTTCCACCAACTAATCGTCAAACTTGATCTTCTTGCCCTGGAAGGCCAGGATCTGTCCTTGTTGCTCCTTCCTTCTCCTACTCGCCTCCCAAGATGGATGCAAAGCCTCTTCTGGTGGCTGCTGGGAAAATCCACCTCTCCCTCTCCGGTCACTTTGCCTCGTAAAGTCTCCTCTCCCTCTCCCTCTCCCTCTGAATCCCCCCTCTGACGGCTTACTGTATTTGGAGCCTGAATTTCTTTCTCCTCCTCCGTCTTCCTCTTGATTTTGGAACTTGGACTCTCGCCTGAAAGCTCTATTTGGACCTCCATCACCTCTTGGATTCCCTCGACTCATAAATCTATCCCCCCCTCTCCCTCTCCCTCTCCCTCCTCCAGACGAAGAAAGGGAAGGACAGAAAACGGACTGAAACGAGTTCTTTTTCGACTTCAGCCTGGTCTCGAGCTCATCCAGCTCATTTTGAACTGGGTCTGAACTCTTCACCTCACTTTGCTTATGTGACTTCTCCCCATCTCCACTCTTCTGCTTTCTCTTCCTCTTGCATTTGCTCACTTTCCCGACGAAGAAGCCGCCGTCGTCGTCGTCGCTTTCCTCCGAGTGAGAGGACTGTTTGTGGAACCGTTCCTCCGTGCTGTCGTCAAAGTACTCTTTCTCCTCGTCGTCCGAAATCTCTAAATCGCTCTCCACCTCCTTCTTTGTTTCCTGGAGCGAATCAGGTGCCGGCTTTGTCTCCGGTTTCTTCTCTCCAACGTTACTTTTAGGTGTGTTTTTCACATTGTCCTTTTCTTCACTTACTTTTATTGCGGCTGGTTTTTCAATCTTAGACTCGGGCATTTCTTTGATTTCCACATCAGCTGCTTTCACGCTTCCCTTTTCGATCTTAGACTCGGGCATTTCCTTTATTTCCACATCAGCTGAAGGAGTTGCTTTCACGCTTCCCTTCTCAGGCTCGACAACAGCTACCTTTTCAGTGTTTTTAACGATATCCTCGACTTTCTTATCCTCTATGATTTCCTGTCGCTCCACTTCAACATCCTCCTCTACTTTCTCACTCTTGCGCTCTACCTTTTTCTCCGGTGTCTGAGGCGTCACCTTGACAGGTTTATTTTGCGGCTTTTCTTTAATTCCCTGCTTTCCTCCCTTCATCCGCTCTTCTTTGAAGGCTTTCACAGCTGCTTTGATGGTCTCGATCTTCTTCTTGAACTGAGGATGAGTAGCGATGCGCGCCGTGGCCCGATCAGATATATCAGACTTTGGGTTTTTACACACATATTCAAAGTTCAGATTCTTCTGAAGAGCTGTTTTGGTCACCTGGGAAACAGTTTGAAAACATTAGACATGTTAACAACAACATCTGTACTGCATATTAAAGTACTGCATATTAAAGTACTGCATATTAAAGTACTGCATATTACCCCAGTGTTCATTTGGGCAGCTATTTTAGATTTTAGAAGAAAATAGTTATTAGTTTTAGTCACATTTTAGTCCTTTTAGTCGACGACAACTAAAAACGTTTCAGTCCAGTTTTAGACGATGAAAAGTCATTACATTTTAGTCAAAATGTTTCCTCTCTTTAAACTAATTCAGTTAAATTCAGGTATCTGAAATTTAAATCGTAAAGCAACATTTCACTCTCTTAACACTTTACTTGTGTAATAGAGTGACGTGTGCAGATTCCTAGATAACTAATACAACCAATGACAGGGATGCATTTTGACAAGACGGACAATTGGGGGGAAAATATCCTGCATTTTGAATGTCCGATAGTCCACCATTAAGTACGTTCCCCAGGAACTTTTATTTCCTGGAACTATCTAGTAGATCGCGTTCACAGGAATAAGTCCCTGAGGGAGCCGCTGACGTCACTTCTTCTTCTGCTGCTGCTTTGGGTAATAATGTAGTATAATACGTTATTTTATATATATATATTTGTATAGTCTTAAAGTTACAACCGGCCCTTTGAGTGCAACCGTAATGCTGATGTGGCCCGCCATGAAGTTGAGTTTGACCCCCCCCTGCTCTAAGGTATTAAAGTTACACTGGGATAGTAACTCAAAAATACAAAGAGTAATATTTAGGGTGAAGTACTCCTGTTATTGTTTCCCTACATGTTCCCTGTTACGGTCCTTTTGTACCGTCTTAAACCTTTCCTTAGAATATTTTATGAATTGTAAGGTGCAAATAGAATGAATTATTATTACAGTGTTTCCCCTACCATTGTCTTGGAGGACAAATAATTTTTTTATATATATATGTATATATGTAAGGGATAATGTGCAGCAACGCGGTCATTATGGGGAATTCTATAACACATAGGTGTGAGCAAGCTCTCTGATTGGTCAATAGGCGTGTTTGATTCCACGATCAAAGAACGGTCAAATAGAACGTGCCTTTTCACAACAAGTCAGTATCCCTCCGCGTCTGAGAAAAACGGTATACCCTTGGCCGAACTGGAACAAGAAAGCAGCGGAGAAGTAACGGGGCAGAAACCCTCCTTTTTACGTTACGAAACAAACTTCCAAACATAATATGGAAACATTTAAGATTAACTTCAACCTCCGGGGGGGGGGGTCTTACTGTGGAGGACTGGATTGAGGAGTGCCTAGAAAAAAAAGCACCTAAACGACAACATGCAGAGCTACGTGAAGAGCAGGTAGACCAACTGGAAAAGTACCACAATTCAAAAGCTAACTGCAAACTGGAACAAGAAAGCAGCGGAGAAGTAGTGGTTTCCATAGCGACACACAGCCGTTACATTGTCTCTCATTGGAAAATCGTTAGCTACAAAATGTCAGATTTTATAGTTATCATCTGGACAACAGACAAATGTGGAGCAACGCGCTTTTTGCCGGTCCGGGACACGCCAAACGGCCACTGGAGGAAAGCTCTTCCGTGAACACCACAGCACCAACTGCAAACAAGTCTGGCATGGAGTTCATGAGTTGTTTCAAAGATTGCACGTGTAATGGCAGCATGAACATCCACCTTCATTCTGAAGCCAAAATGTTAAATATGTAAATAAATAAATAAATAGCCTAATTCAAGAATTGTTTTCAATAAATTGTTTTCAATAAATTGTTTTCAATAAATTGGTTAATAATATATTATATCAATAACTGTAAGCGGGGAAGCAGGAGTGTTCGATTGATCGGCTCTCGTTACCAGGGGAACTACTTTATAGGAACTACTTTCTGACGGAGATTAACTCAAGCAGAAAGTGAAGGTTTGGGAGCAAATTAGCACATTATGAAATTATTTTACGATATTGTCGATTACAATGATAGCTTGTGTTATAGTACTCCAGTACAGGCGTACGGACCTCGGTGCAAGCGCCTCGGTCCTGCCGCAGTACTGTCGTACCAATAATGACGTTAAAGAACGGCCTCTCGTGTATGATTGCTTAAAAGAACACCGGCAGGCTGATCAGGAGCCCGACGCGAAGCGGAGGGATCTAGATCGGCATGAAGGTGTTCTTTTCCCCATATTGACCAAGTTGCTGCACATCATCCCGCTTATTACATGGCCACATTCTCAACAAAGTAACGTTATGAATCCCAATATTAATTTAAATGCTTTTATGGATTTAGAAAATTATTTTATTGATTTAAAAAATAGTTGTATTGATTTAAATTGACATGCATCCACTAAGAAAAATAGTCCGTTGTTACTGTTTGAACTAACGTAGCAACGGCAGGAACTGCTTCCATAGTGTTTTTGAGGAGCTTTTTGATTACAGATTTGAAAACATCGCTCCTTGCTTTAAAAGTAGCACAATTCATGATGTCAAACCTTGGAAAGTATCTAGATATCCCTGCCCTAATGACAAAGTAACTGCACACTGAATATGTGTCGCCGTTTGATGTCTATGTCTGGACCGCTGCGTAAAAAGGAGGGTTTCTGCCCCGTTAATTCTGCGCTGTTTTTCATGTCCCAGTCCGAAAAGCAAACTGCATGCAGTTTGCTTTTCGGCCCAACGGTATGCAGTTAAATCGACCGGACTTCTTTCTGAAGATGTGAGCGTCCTTAACAACGGTCAATAAGTCCTTGACAGCGGTCTATCTGTTCGGTATTAACAACGTGTCACGTGTTCTGAATTGACCAATCAGAATCGAGTATTCAATTAAGCCATGTAATAAATAAATAAATATATATATACATATATATATATATATATATATAGCACCAAATTGCAACTAATCTATATCTACTGTCACTTTTCACATTGAACATGAGCTCTTTTATTAAATAAACGAAACGCTTTCATTTTAAATTGTGAGTTTAGTGTTTTTGACCCTAAGAAATACTGATGCATTAATCAATAACAATAATCCACAGCTCCTCTCTCTGCTCCAGAGGATTTAGAAATATATATCCCAATGCCCCCCCCCCCAAAGCAGTAAACCTGGGGGAAACACTGTAGTATTATTATTATTACCACGTCAGGGGAGAGGCCCTTCATGGCGTGGACCTCCTCCAGCAGTCTGGCAGCTCTCCTCTGGTTTTTCTCGATCTCCATCTCCGTCCCTTTCATCTTCTTCAGGGCGGCAACCTGTCGCGTCATCTTCCTGAAGATCAGCGCTCTCACCCTCTTCACCTCCTTCCTCATCCTCACCACCTCGTTGTTGAGGTTCAGGCCTTCGTCCGGCCTTTTCTCTTTGGTTTTCACAGGAAAGGGATTCTTTTTCTTCTTTTTAGCCGTTTTGGTTTGAGCTGCAGCCGGCGGCACTGCTTCTTCTTTCGTTTCCTTTTCAACTCCACTTTCCTGTAGTCCATGATCTTCTTGTTTACCTTCTTCCTGATCTACCTTTTCTTCCTCCTTGTCTCCTTCTTCCTCCATCTCCTCCTCAGCAGATGGCACAATGTTCTCTACTTTGTCCATGGTAAGCATGATCTGTTGAAACATTAACCCATCTTAACTCATTAACTGAATACAACTCACTTGTTCTCACAGGTCAAATCCATAACATGGTATTAAAGGTAGGGAGGTAAGAATGGAGAAACCAGCTCGAGGGCGCTAGAACTTGAAAGTACGCAGCTGAAAAAAATCTGCCTCTTCCTTCACGACGCTGAAGTTGGCTTCCGATTTAGAGCATCCGATTCGGCAGTTAAGGGGAAAGTTAAGGGACATTTCATTTACAGCACTGAGCGAACAATTCTCTGTTTGAACGTTTGAACCTCTTAAATCGCTGCATAGCCGATTTATTTGGACCCACAGAGGCTAAAGATTCTTTATAACACAGTTTCAGATTTGTGAAACCTTTATTCTATTTGTGAAAATACAAACACAGGTGGAAGGCTGAGGTTGCTGCAGCAGGCCAGGATCAGGATCAGAGAGTGAACCTCCCAGCTGGGCAAGCCTTTATGCCTTCTTGTATCAGTCCAGATTTGATGAGCGTAGGTATAGTGGTTTTAGATCAGGACCTGGTCTAATGTGGTCTACATGTAAAAAAAAGCAGCAAAATCTCCCTTTTTGTATTTTCACAAATAGAATAAAGGTTTCACAAATCTGAAACTGTGTTATAAAGAATCTTTGGACTCTCTGGGATGATCCAGTCCAAATAAATCGGCTATGCAGCGATTTAAGAGGTTCAAACACGGAGGATTGT
>NW_022992230.1:7500-50000 GCF_902827175.1 Gymnodraco acuticeps | reverse complement strand
TTTGCATTCTAGAAATCCCCCTGACATCATTGAGTGACATGTTTATTGTCTTTACCTGTGTGTTCGCAGAAGAGAACCTGTTGGGTTGCTTTACCTCCACCTGAGGATAGTAGTTCCACATTAGTTGGGAGGAGAGATGCCCTCAGGTGGCTTCAAGTGATTTAAAGGTCCCATGTCCCAGGTTTTTCTGCATGTAAACGGTCTGCAGAGTCACAAACCCTCAAAGTACACCCTGTAGCGAGTAAAACTCTAACACAGAGAAGACCTGTCTGTGCTGCCCCAGAACGCCCCGTTTACTTCTTGGGTATAATGACGTATTTCGGGTATAGTGACGTAACGTAACGGCTCCGCAGATTGGTCCACGTTTGGACCAATCCGCGGAGCAGTTACGTTACGTCCGCAGAGCCGTTATGTTTGGACCAATCCGTGGACTTCCTCACACACACACACTCGGCGGGACGTTGCGAGGCTCGCTGCTGCGAGGAGCGGGACACTGTGAGCTGGCTCACTGGTGTGGGGTCGGCGAGACAGCGAGACACCGCGGAACTCAGCCTGGGCACACACACAAACTCCCAGCCAGGCTGCGGGTGTGTGTGTGTGTTTCGGGCTGGGTTTCGCTGTGTCTCGCTGTCTCGCAGACGGCCACTGGGCTCACAGGGGGGGGGGGGGGGGGGGGGGGGGGGGGGGGCAAGAGCTCCAACAAGCCGTGTAGGACAGAGAGTGAATACACATACTTTACAGAGATGCTGTATGAGAAACCAATGTGAGTTTGGAACATTGCATAATATAAATCTATTCTAGTCGACCTCAACAATGGAATTATGATCAGTAGAAATGGGCGTGACATGGGACCTTTAAGGCTCTGCAGCTTTGATAACATGTTTGGCTTTATTTGCACACACAAAAGCCAGATTATGAGAAAGTAAACAAAGGACTTTTAATGCGCTCTATATTAGATTGTGATTTGTTTTACATGTTTGAGGTGGAAGTTTCAAATAGTCCCAATGGGTTTATGCCTCTTGCTGCACTGGATATATTATCATGTGTTATCTTTGTTTGTGCAAATAAACCTAAACCATACCTTTTTTAACTGAGGATAAAAAATTGAAACGTCATTAAGAAAAATGTATTAATAATTAATAAATGACAACAAGAAGGTGAGAACTTTCCAATCTGTAGTCAACAAAAAGGGCTGTCAAACGGGGGGGGTGATCCAACCGCCTTCTGGAAAAGCTTCACAAGTACGTCGGTACGCAAATGCACTTTGTGACACAAGTGACGGTACGCGTTTCAGATTACGCACATAACCTGCGTACCAGTTATGTGCACCCCTGTACTACAGCAAAAGTATTCTCCGTCGGGACTTCCTGCAACAACACCACGCCGTTATCTTGATTCTGATTTGCCAGAAGACATTATCAAAGATGTTCTATTGAGAAGACGATCACTACGTGACAAAAGTTTTCAAATCCGTTTCTGGTCTTCGGTATTTCCAGACAAGTGGCTCCTGAAATCAATCTTACTAACTGCTGTCTGTGCAATTTACTCCGCGAGTTGGCGGACTTTATTTTGCTTCCTTTAACATCATTTTTCATGGTGGGGCTAAGCCATTTATTGGTATGGGTGTAGCCTACCCCAGCCATACCCTGGCGCTGCCACTGGTGGGATGTATTCTTTCACACACACATACGGGTATTGGGCCGAGGGCGACACCGTACTTCCGGTATCTGCCGTTTTACGCGAGGTGCAAGCAGCCGTACACCGTCTAGGTGTTGCTAAGCTTCCTGTACTGAATATCATAGTCTATTGCCTTAATCAATATCTAGTCAACTCTAAAATACCACATATATACAATGGCATGATAATATTATTGTGACAAGTGGGGTATTCACCTGGTGTTTCCAGAAGATAGACGTAGATGCAGCCAAAATCGACGAAGGCCACTTTCGAGGGTCGTTTTTCCATACATCTGCAGGCAGTCTGTAACAACCCACACAGCTCTAGTTTACGCTGGTAACGACCTAGAGCACACCCCTCAAGTCCAGAGATGTAATCCGAAGACATGCAGCGATTTCTTCGGTCGTTAATTCAGAAAAAAAACCTAGTGCGCTCTGCCTTGCTACGTTAGCTAGCTGTTTATATTTGCACCTCCAGGATATTTGCACCTCCAGGAAAATGGCGTATTTATATATATATATGGCGCGCATTGCATTGTGGGTAGCTCGTGACGTCACTGTGTGAAAGAATGGGGCGGGCCATTCTGCATGCGTTAAATGCGTTAAATATTTTAACGCAATTAATTAAAAATAATAATTACCGCCGTTAACGCGATAATTTTGACAGCATTAAAATAAACGCAAATAAATTATAAGTTAGCAGAATAATTACGGTTTCAAATCCTCAAGGGACCTCCTGTAAACAATACAAATGTGGGAATTATTGATTGAGAAGGAAACAACTGGTTAAACAAAGAGCAACTCAAGAACACTGGAGCTGAGAGTTCTCTGAAGGGAATATTTTTGGTATATTGTAGCATCAGTAAACCATGCCCTAGTTTACTGATGCTATTTCAAAACTGGTTTACTCTTTACTTTAAAGGTCTCCGAACAATCAAAATGCACTATCTGATGTCTTTTATACATAAAGATGTGTCCCCGATGTGTCAGTAGACTCACAAAGTGTCAGAAAATAAAGCCTCTCTCTTTTCCTCCGTACCCACATCTCTAAAAACGGGGGAACAACGGAGCTGATCCAGATTTGAGTCCGATATGACGTAATATCTGAAATGTGAGCGGGCTTTACGCCCACGGCCCTATCAGAAACGTTGCTATCAGAAGCAATGAGACGTGTTTTGGACGTAATGTGGTCTTTGTTTACATTAGCAAGCATCGCTAACACTCAGAGCTAACTTGTACTGGAGAGAGTGTGTGTAAAGAAGCAGGAAATACAAAAAGGAACTCACCTTGTGGTAAACCTGAGAGAGAGAAAGCCTTTGAGCTCCATAGTGTTTCAGAGATAATCCTTGATGTGGTTTTGAACAGGATGGTGTTTCATCACGGCAGCATTTAGCTGAGTTTCTGCTGGTAGAATTCTGATCAGGCATTAGCTCCGCCCCCTCTTTTAAAAAAAAATCTACTGACCCAGAATCGGCACTTTAGTAACAGACTTGAAATGAAGGGATAAGAGGGATGTCTAAAATACATGATCTGTTTGGTATTTTGAGCAAAACACTTCATACACATGTTTTTTTATAAACTGTTATATATCTGAGACCTATAATATATGCCTAAAATAGTATAACAGGAGACCTTTGACCTCATTTTCTCTACTGCTTGTCGCAGATCTTTGAAAGCCGTCAGTCATGTCCACCGGCAGCAGCGTGAGATCGTACAAGGAGCGCTGCGTGGACCCGGTGGAAAACAGACTCCCTGATCCCAGAACAGTGAACAAAGCTCACCTGAAGGACTCTAACGGGAAAGAATCAGAAACCATCGGCTTCATCCCTGGTTCGGCTGATCCTTCATCTGCGACGCAAACCTGCAACCCCTGCGTACCGACAAACAGCTGCAGGAGTTTTGTGTGCAGCGTCTTAACATGTGGACTGTATCGAGTCTGCCAGAGATCCATCTTATCTCCGTGCATCAAGGAGAGATCCCCGGATGAACCAGAGAGCGTGAGTCTACCATCTGTAAACGCAGGAGGAAACAAAGAAGAGGAAGACGACGAAGGAGATTGGCTCGGCGACGTCTGCTTCGCCGGAGTAAAAGTCAACACTTCAAGAGAGTATTTAGATGAAGATAGATCTCAGTCGTTTGTGGTTTCAACCGGTGGTCAGAAACAGGCGTCGCTGCACGAGTCCATGAGGTTTTTGGACTGGGAGGACGGAGAGGAGAACGTGGATTCTCTGATCACAAAGAAGCTGCTGGAGCTTTACTCTGAGTATCAGATCGAGGAGTTGGCCAGGTGCACGACAGACTCTGTGTTCCTGAGGAAGAGCAAAGCCATCAACCAGCTCATCAACTCTCTGGCAGAGGAACATAAGATGGGAGAGCAGGAGGCAGAGTGCAGATTGGTGAGAGGAATCATCCGCATCAGCACCAGAAAGAGCAGCAAGAGGAGGCCGAACGTCTCTAAGGGGGAGAGGACGATGTCGGACAGCGGCAACGAGACCATGAGGGAGAGCGACTCATTTTCATTCAGCAACAACAGTGAGATGGCTTATTTTAGTAAAGAAACGACGTATGAAAACACGCCTGAAACCATTACAAAGCTGCTTTTCTTCCGGCATGACTCTGTTTTTCACTCTGTTTCCTCCAGATGACTACAAATCAAATCCAAACATCCAGATATCAGAGCTGACCTCCTCGGACCAGTGTGCCAGAGAGATGTGGAGGGCCAACGGAGGTGAGGAATCACTCTTTTAACTCCTACTCTTGTTTTTATATGATAAGGGAATGTAGCTTTGGTTGCGTGTCATTCAATTATTTCCCAGTTGTTTGGTTAGCGGCTGTGAGCAATGTGAATGTTTTGTTTTGCATAACTTGGCTGGTGAAACAGGGGAAGTCCGTCCTGCGTGTGCCGTAAGTGGTTTGACTTCCTGGTAAATTCATTTCCAATTTAAATCGTGTGCTTTTAGAGACAAGAAATCAGCATTTTATTTTATTTTCATCGGGATACTTTTTTTTGTTGTTTTTCATTCCCCTTTCGTCCTTTTTTAAATGATCTTCTCTCTAGTGTCTCTACTTTGACATGTCTCCAGGCTTTAATGTTCAAAAAGCTCTTTATTTTTCTCATACAGCCAAAAAATGTGATGCAGCGTTACTATACTTCCTTTTTCACCCTTTGTACATGATTACCCCTACAAAAAAACACAATTACAATTTAAATATTAATCTAATCATTTATCAAAATCAGACGTTAAACAGGACACATTCTGCTGATGTTCAGGTGTATATCAGTATGTAGCGTCTCTACTTTAAAGAGTCCTCTCCTGCTGATGTGCAGGTGTATATCAGTATGTAGTGTCTTTACTTTAAAGAGTCCTCTCCTGCTGATGTTCAGGTGTATATCAGTATGTAGTGTCTCTACTTTAAAGAGTCCTCTCCTGCTGATGTTCAGGTGTATATCAGTATGTAGTGTCTCTACTTTAAAGAGTCCTCTCCTGCTGATGTTCAGGTGTATATCAGTATGTAGCGTCTCTACTTTAAAGAGTCCTCTCCTGCTGATGTTCAGGTGTATATCAGTATGTAGTGTCTCTACTTTAAAGAGTCCTCTCCTGCTGATGTTCAGGTGTATATCAGTATGTAGCGTCTCTACTTTAAAGAGTCCTCTCCTGCTGATGTGCAGGTGTATATCAGTATGTAGTGTCTTTACTTTAAAGAGTCCTCTCCTGCTGATGTTCAGGTGTATATCAGTATGTAGTGTCTCTACTTTAAAGAGTCCTCTCCTGCTGATGTTCAGGTGTATATCAGTATGTAGCGTCTCTACTTTAAAGAGTCCTCTCCTGCTGATGTTCAGGTGTATATCAGTATGTAGCGTCTCTACTTTAAAGAGTCCTCTCCTGCTGATGTTCAGGTGTATATCAGTATGTAGTGTCTCTACTTTAAAGAGTCCTCTCCTGCTGATGTTCAGGTGTATATCAGTATGTAGCGTCTCTACTTTAAAGAGTCCTCTCCTGCTGATGTTCAGGTGTATATCAGTATGTAGTGTCTCTACTTTAAAGAGTCCTCTCCTGCTGATGTTCAGGTGTATATCAGTATGTAGTGTCTCTACTTTAAAGAGTCCTCTCCTGCTGATGTTCAGGTGTATATCAGTATGTAGTGTCTCTACTTTAAAGAGTCCTCTCCTGCTGATGTTCAGGTGTATATCAGTATGTAGTGTCTCTACTTTAAAGAGTCCTCTCCTGCTGATGTTCAGGTGTATATCAGTATGTAGTGTCTATACTTTAAAGAGTCCTCTCCTGCTGATGTTCAGGTGTATATCAGTATGTAGTGGCTCTACTTTAAAGAGTCCTCTCCTGCTGATGTTCAGGTGTATATCAGTATGTAGTGTCTCTACTTTAAAGAGTCCTCTCCTGCTGATGTTCAGGTGTGTATCAGTATGTAGTGTCTCTACTTTAAAGAGTCCTCTCCTGCTGATGTTCAGGTGTATATCAGTATGTAGTGTCTCTACTTTAAAGAGTCCTCTCCTGCTGATGTTCAGGTGTATATCAGTATGTAGTGTCTATACTTTAAAGAGTCCTCTCCTGCTGATGTTCAGGTGTATATCAGTATGTAGTGGCTCTACTTTAAAGAGTCCTCTCCTGCTGATGTTCAGGTGTATATCAGTATGTAGTGTCTCTACTTTAAAGAGTCCTCTCCTGCTGATGTTCAGGTGTGTATCAGTATGTAGTGTCTCTACTTTAAAGAGTCCTCTCCTGCTGATGTTCAGGTGTATATCAGTATGTAGTGCCTCTACTTTAAAGAGTCCTCTCCTGCTGATGTTCAGGTGTATATCAGTATGTAGTGTCTCTACTTTAAAGAGTCCTCTCCTGCTGATGTTCAGGTGTATATCAGTATGTAGTGTCTATACTTTAAAGAGTCCTCTCCTGCTGATGTTCAGGTGTATATCAGTATGTAGTGGCTCTACTTTAAAGAGTCCTCTCCTGCTGATGTTCAGGTGTATATCAGTATGTAGTGTCTCTACTTTAAAGAGTCCTCTCCTGCTGATGTTCAGGTGTGTATCAGTATGTAGTGTCTCTACTTTAAAGAGTCCTCTCCTGCTGATGTTCAGGTGTATATCAGTATGTAGTGTCTCTACTTTAAAGAGTCCTCTCCTGCTGATGTTCAGGTGTATATCAGTATGTAGTGTCTCTACTTTAAAGAGTCCTCTCCTGCTGATGTTCAGGTGTATATCAGTATGTAGTGTCTCTACTTTAAAGAGTCCTCTCCTGCTGATGTTCAGGTGTATATCAGTATTTAGTGTCTCTACTTTAAAGAGTCCTCTCCTGCTGATTTTCAGGTGTATATCAGTATGTAGTGTCTCTACTTTAAAGAGTCCTCTCCTGCTGATGTTCAGGTGTTTATCAGTATGTAGTGTCTCTACTTTAAAGAGTCCTCCCCTGCTGATGTTCAGGTGTATATCAGTATGTAGTGTCTCTACTTTAAAGAGTCCTCTCCTGCTGAAGGTTCAGGTGTATATCAGTATGTAGTGTCTCTACATGTCTTCATGCTTTAATGTTCAAAAAGCTCTTTATCGTTCTCAGCCTGTGCTGCAGGACCTCTTTTCACCCTCTGTCTGAAACCATAGCCTGGTTGGTTAGCTGGGCGGCTCTGTTGTGATTGGTGAACCACTTAGAGATGTCCCGCCCCTTAGCCTATCACGTACAATGTGTTGGAGCTGGCCAATAGAAGCGCCAGTGATGTCCCTTTGTCCATGAAGTAAACAAAGGAGTCTAATGGAGGCATTTTGCAGGGATCTTAGCGTTTGCAGACCACGCACAAAAACCTATTAAAAAAGCATAACAACAGAGCCTCGTTAATAAATGTTTTTTTCACACCACGTTTAAAGTCTTTTTTTACCTCTAAGTGTTTAATGATTCAAAGTTGGAATGCACTGAATAGTTGAGGAACTTATCGATATGCCAGGATTAACCTTTTTTTTCCGTCTTTTTTTCCAGGTCGTACCTCCAGCTCCTCCTCTCACGCGGAAACAAACTCCTCAGGTGTGCCTCTCATTCGCACCTCTGTGAGAACATGAGTCCTGCAGATTCTACGCTTGAATTATTATTATTCGTCCTGCCGTGTCACCAAGGTCACGCTATGGGGACGTTGAAATGCGACACTTCTTGCACTCAGGAGACTTTCTGAGCCCGGCTCTCTGCAGGAAAGAAAAAATATGAAAAAGCTCCACATTGTCTGAAGGACGTCGGTGAACTCAGGGTAGCGTGTAGATATTTATGCTTGGAAATATAATGTGTATATTTGAAGGATTGCCTGATAGAGCAGGTAGATATCAGCAGCAGCAGTTTCACCGTGCCTTCGTCCTTGAAGGAGTCATTGCTCATGAAACCTGACTCGTTCGACTCGCCCCTTCGTTTTTCTCTGCTTTTTTGTTTTGCAAAGATGCATTTCATCAAATTGTACACATCTTATATTTGATTTTAAACTCATTTGTGTGACTTTTAAACTGTATTCAAAGCTCTTAATTCAGTGGTTATGCTTGACATATTTACAGTAATTTATGCTTGGGTAGTTTTGCCATATTTCATATTAATGTGGCTAAAGTGTGAAAAAATGAAGTAATACTGTTTTGTTAGGAAGGAAAAAGCAGTTTTGTTGAATGGCTCAAATCCTGTTCTTTTAAACGTTTCTTTTTGCCTGGAAGTACAGAAATACAGAAACCAAAGAAGTTGTACTTTAAGACATGGGACTTTCAAAAAAGCCAAAGAAGTTGTACTTGTTCAGTGCGTAATGAACCAAACTTTGTCTTGGACACAATTTGCTTTGGTGTAATTGCATGATGACTATTGCAAACAACTTTTAAAATGCTTGTTTCCTGAATGGAGTTTGGTTTCGATCAGAGCTAAATGCTAACACTTTAGCCGCTCAATTATCCAGTGTCATCTAAATCAGGCATTGAAACGGCAGCGTGATCTTGTTTTAAATCATTGATATCTTCATAATGTGTAACTTTAATATGATATGAACTCACCGCCACTTACAATGTATATTATTAATTAAGGTACAAAAGAAAATACATACATATATCTTTGTGTCTTTGTTGTCATGACAACCAATTCAACTTATCATTGTTGTCCAGACAAGTTGAAAGCTACAGAAAAAGTGAATAACTGTGCCTTGAGTCAAGATGTGTCTTCTTCTGTGATGTCCAAACAATGTGTGTGTTTAGCTTAAGTATAATAACATGAAGCGAAACGGCATTTTCTATGGCCGTCCTGTCTGTAACTCATATCTCATAAAATGTTCTTAAATCTGCTGTGACCTGCAGCTAGACTTCAGGTTGTATCCAGTGAACTATAACTTATTAAGGACATTATCTGAGGCTGACTCATGAAATGAAAGTCTGTTTTGCATGTGGTGTTTGCTCCTGGGTGCTGATGGGAATTTTGCCAGCTGACTCGGTGGAATTTATCTGTGCTTCTTATCAGCATTTGCTCATAGTGTAATGTTGCAGGTAATACACGTATACAGAACTCTCCAGATTCTCACAGCATCTACTCTCTCGTCTTAGCATACAGAATAAACGACTTATGTGACAGGATAGTTTAGCTAACTAAACCACACAGCATGTTTTTAGTGTGTCAGGAATTTGGCTTCAATGTGGTTTTTAATAAAATGATGTGAAACTGGTAGCTCTGGTTTTGATCCAGGAACATACATGCAATGTCAAATTGATTAATGTGTCATATCAACTGTCAAATAATCGTTGGATTCATACTTTGCATTTTGTTTGCGTTCAGAAGGTTTTTCTTATATTGCTTGTACTCTCGCCAAGATTTCATATTTCCTGCAAAGATGTGTTGTGCCTATATTGCCAGTAACCTATCGTTTAACTGTAAAAACAATAAAGTAAATTAAGTAAAAGTGAAAGAAGATTTTATTGAGTTTTGTTCGCCACATATGAACACATGCAGGACTCAAAAGTTCCAGCATCTGGAGAGGACACCAAGTCAGCTATCATTTTAGATATAAGTAAGTTGTATATTTACAATGCTTAATAACCATCATCGACACATGATAAAGCATTTTTTATGGTGACTTACGAGATCAGGTATCATATAACTTGATAATTGCTGTACACAGATTTTTCTTTGCATGGATCAAGTCCCATGGTTGTAATACATTATATTTTTTGATTTTTCACTCTTACAATGCATTAAATGTGATTAAGGTTAAACAATATCATTTAATCTATGCATGAACAACACTTACAATTGCATTTGTTCAACAGAAACTGGAATCCCACACTTTTTGATGATGAACAAGACAATTATAGTTGTAATTCATGTATATTTCCCCCAAAAAACAATATATATAGTTTTCATTTCATTGTACACATCTGAAAAAATAATAATATGTTAATATGTTTTATTGACATCTTGAATCATATGATTACCAGTATGTTTTTTATACTATTGCTTTATATTAAAAGTATGAATTATGAATTACTTTAAGATCATTTTTTAATGTTATTTATTCACAACATTGTGGCCATAAACTCACTCAGCTCACATATAATAATAACGGGCTACTTTCCTTGCCTTTTCAAATGTAAAAAAGTGGTTTAAAATGTATATTTACGATGAAAAATCAAAATGTTTTTGGTGTTCTCTAGTCTAGAATATTCTTCCTGCAGCACCTTCCTTTCCACCCTGAATCAATACTCTCACCTCATTGGATATTTCAACTGTCATTCAAAATGTCTCCTTCCAATTGGTCAAGTCTCACGTGGGCGGGTTTAGTTTCCAGGAAGTGAATAACGTGACTACGGGCCTCACGTTGTCGTTAAAATCTACTTTTTGCTTGTCATTCTCGCAACTAACGTTTAATTTAACCGGTGTTAAAGACACCAACATGGGGGACGAGGAGGACAAGTATGACGGCATGTTGCTCACTCTGGCACAACAACAAGAAGGAGGAATACAGGAGGTAAGTTAGTGTGTTGATAACATGTGGAAGCTACCATGCTAATATAGAAGCTAATGCAGTTAGCCTGTATGCTAACATGCGCCTCTCGCCTGTATGAGGAAAAAACGACTATATTACAGTTTTAAGCACGTTTTGTAATGATTATCTGTAGCTGAATAGATCATAACTTTACTTGTTTAATACATTGGATGTTATGTTAGATTTGGCATACAAGAAACAAACGTTTTAGCTCTTGTTAAAATCAACATTTATTATGAAGAAAACATCAAATTGACAGGGTTAAGCAACAATTATTATGATTATCAATAGCTGAACACACCATTACCTTACTTTTAAATAAATAGGATGTTATGTTAAACGTTGCATACAAGAACCAAATAAATTAGCACCACATTTCAATTTAATCTCGTTAAAACTCGTTTTTTAGGGTTAATATTCTTTGAAAATTAGTATAATGTTAGATAAATATACCTCAAACATCTAAACATTATTATGCAGCCGTGTGTTGTGTGTGTGGGGTCAAATCTTCTGGAACAATCTGAATTATCTTGGTACACACATTTTCTAATTATTGAGGATAACTAAATGTATTATTATTAACATTAGGCTGAGACAGTTTTTGAGGAATATTTTCTTCTGCAGTAGTGTGCTACTATGCCAAATTGTAATATAAGGATTAAAGAATATTATGTGTAAAATGTAGAATATGTTGTTCATATTCAAACTAACCATGAAGATGATGAATACCAACAATGCTCAGTATATAATGAATCTGTGTGACATCCTTTTCTTCTTCTCTCAACAGTTAGTAAACACATTTTTCAGTTTCCTGCGCCGCAAAACAGATTTCTTCACCGGTGCCGAACCAGGTGCTGCAGAGAAGGTAAGAAATGCGACTTTTAAGAACCGTGCATCAGAGCTATACCTCAATTTATACCTCATCTCTTTGTTTTTCAGCTAGTCAAAGATGTGGTCGTCAAACACAATAAGCTAGCGATGAAGTCCCAAAAGGAGAAGCAGGCGAAACTGGAGAAGGAAAAGAAAGCGAAAGCTGAAAAAGCAGAAAAGTTAGCGGAGGAGAAGAAAGCAAAAGAAGACGGTCCAAGGATTCAGGAACTGACCGATGAAGAAGCAGAGAAACTTCAGTCTGAACTCGACAAGGTGAAACCCCAAAGCCTTGAAGCTCTTGTCAGTGGAAACTAGGGCTGTGCGATTATGGCAAAAATCATAATCACGATTATTTGGGTCAATAATTGATATCACGATTATTTTGACGATTATTCATTGACCATTTATTGAACTTTAAAACAAATAATATTTTACCAATAAACAAGATCAAATATGTTGGAGCGCACTTCCAAAACCATACTAAACATATATTATTAATATGATAAATAAAAATAAATTAGACCAAAATAAATGAAATCAAATATGATGCAGTGCACTGTCACAACCTACTGAACACTCCTTAACATATAGCCAACATGTTGGTAAAACATATTCAACATATTCCACTCAGTTAAACGTTGAAGGCTGGCAAACCGTCATGGTCCAGAAGTAACAGGAAATAAATGTTGAACTACAATTTAAGACCAAATAAAAATGTTTAGGCCACCATGGCAAATGCTGGTAGGGCTGCTCGTGTCATCTCTTAAAGATGTTTTGCAAGAAACACCAGCCTGTTTACATGGTCTAGTTTCAGAGATGAGCGCAGGCAGGTGACAATATTGCCACCTGTACTGAAGACCCTCAGCCACGCCCCGACACATGGGGTGACGCAGGCCAATCACAAAGCTTTGATGCGTTCAAGTGCATTATTTTGGCACAGGAAGATTATGTTACAGGACATTAACGATAAAACAGAATATTGTTGTTCTATTTTTAGACACATCTCGCGATCGACTGGTTGGGCACCCCTGGGCTAGACCATAGGACTGTTGTGGTCGCAAAGTAGTCAGCTGAAGCTACATCTCTCTCAACTTCCCCACGGCATTTGTCATATAGCGCAGGCAGCGCAGACCTGCTGAAATAATACCGAGACGGCATCGCGTAACGCTTGTCCAACGTGTTGACAAGTTGCTTAAAGCCCTGGTTGCTAACAGTGCTAACTGGGCACATATCTTAGCGATGTGAAATGTAATGGCAAAGTACTTGCAAATAGTGGAAATAGTTGTACCCTTCTTTTTAACGAGTTGCTGCTCTTGTTCTGACATCTTCGCTCGCGCTGAACACTCACAACACATGTCACTCCCACGTGGCCGAGTGGGCTTTTAGGGAGGGGCGAAAGGGCACCCAGCAAAATAATCGTATTTTGTCAATTATGCTGTTTTCATAATCGTCGCAAGCCATAATCGTAATCGCGATTAAAATACGATTAATTGCACAGCCCTAGTGGAAACCATCATGTATTACACAAGTCCATTACACTAGTGGCTCAGTCAGTAGGGGCTTGGAGCTGTAGGGTCGCCGGTTCAAGTCCCCGACCAGACCTAAAATATGGAGTGTGGACTGCTACTTGGAGAGGTCCCAGTTCACCTCCTGCCCTCCCGGTTCTATCTATCTACATATTTATTGATTTGTTGTGTGTATTTTAGAAAAAGAACGAAGAGGAGAAAAAGAAGGATGAAACACCAAAGCCTGAACCAGAAAAGACGGACAAAGTAGATAAAGAGAAGGGGGTAAGTGGACAGATCTACAGAGAAACTTTGGTTTGAATCACAGGTGTCAAACTCAAGGCCCGGGGGCCAAATCCGGCCCTTGGTGGATTTAATTTCGGCCCGCAGGATAATTTCTAATTGCTATTAGATCTGGCCCTCCGGTATATTGCTCTCACACCTTCACTCCATCCTGAGGGTCTCCTCCGCTCAGAGCCTGAGCCCAAACATTGATGACCTTGCCCCCAAGATGAGATGCCAAGTATCTGAGCTAGCATCACAGAGCAGCACTGAGTTTAATGGATGCTTCCTTCTGCACTTTCTCTCAGGACAACAGGGCATGTTTGGTTTTCTCTTTGAGGGGAATAGTTTTTAGAAGCTGTTGTTGGCCTGTGGGAAAATGTACTCATAAGAAATGACTCTAAGCTGCAGATAGAGCCGTAAGAAATGAAAGCAGCTGATTTATTTAATGTTGTTTTTATAGGCAATAATTTAAGCTTAGTTAGTTCCAGGTTTAATATGTGCAATAAGTTCTGCAATAAACATTGAACCAGTCCGGCCCTCCACTAGCACCCATTTTTTTTATTTTGGCCCACTGTGTGTTTGAGTTTGACCCCCCTGCTTTAAATGTTTGTTTATTAGCCTCTGCTGACATGTTGACTTTGTTTCCTCAGTCTGAGTCCGATGGAGAGGAGGACGAGAAGGACAAAGATAAAATGAAGCCCAACGCAGGAAACGGAGCCGACTTGCCGAACTACAAGTGGACGCAATCCCTGTCTGAAGTAGACGTGAGTGTCACACTGTTTTTATTTAGCCAGAAACATCTCGTTTTCAAGAGAGTCCTCGCCTATATGGGTAGGTTAAAACAATAGCAGAGAACATATAGGGAGACAATCGGTACATCATCTTAAGAAGCATCTACAGACAGACTTGATTTTCGGTAATTTAAGCTCTCCTATTATTCAAAATGCACTTTTTAAAGGTCTTTTATACATCAATATGTGTCAGGAAATACAACCCTCTCTCTTTTCCTCCGTACCCACATCTCTAAAAACGGGGGAACAACGGAGCTGTTTGGTATTTTGAGCAAAACACTTCAGAGACAGGTTTTGTATAGATATGGCCCTATAATATATTGTTTAAATATAGCATGATAGGTGAGCTTTAAGTAGCACTTTAAGTCTGTTTAGAGCAGGGGTGCCCAACCAGTCGATCGCGATCGCGGGGAGATTCCCAGTCGATCGCGAGATGTGTCTAAAAATAGAACAACATTCTGTTTTATCGTTAATGTCCTATAACTTAATCATCCTGTGCCAGAATAATGCACTTGAACGCATCAAAGCTTTGTGATTGGCCGGCGTGACCCCATGTGTCGGGGCGTGGCTGCTGGGCAGTGGGCACTAGTTCGCTGACGTTGTCCGTGTCAACAGGAGTGACAGTCCGCACACACACAAGACCGCAATTATGGCAGAAGCAAAAAAGCCCAAAATATATAATTTTCACTACAAAGTGGGAGGATGATTATTTTTGTATCTATTCCAATTCAAAGTCCATCTGTCTCATCTGCAATGCGAGCGTGGCTTTATCGAAGAAGGGTAATTTAGGAGCGGCATTTCAAAACAGTGCACAAACGCTACGAGACGGAATTCTCTCCTAATTCTGCCCTACGCTCCAAAAGGGGAGGGGCCTGAAAGGACAGCTAAATGCACAGCAGTCCATTTCCACCAGGCCCAACAACAAGAGCAAGGCTGCTACCAGAGCATCTTATCGTGTCAGTCACGTTCTTGCGAAACACATGAAGTCTTTCGAAGACGGCGAAGTTGTGAAAGAAGCATTCCTGGAGGCTGCGACGCGCTTTTGGGGGACAGTAAAAATAACAGCAGCATTTCAACAGGTTTTTGATAAAAACTCAAGTTTGATACCGTTATTAATCTGCTGTAAGTTTTAGTTTGTTTGAACTTATTCATTATAATTATTGTACAAAATGGTATAAGAATGCAAACTTAAATTGATTATAGTCTATTATCAATTCAGATTAAGAAACTAGTGTTGCTTGCATTCTATTTAAAGGCATTTATTTTTATACTTTACTAAAATGCTACAAAAAAGGGTTTGATTCTATTAATTTTGTCTTTTTTAGACAGCTTTTAGTGTAGCTTCAGATCTGAGTTGTCTTATTAGTAAGCCTAATTTATACTTTTGTAGCAACACTATTTTTATATAATGGCAAAGAAAGGGTTCAGAGTATTTTCTTGTTTCCCTGTGTCATATGTGGCAGCACTGTTCAATGCTTCCTGAAAACATTACCCACTGTAGTGACGTGTGAATAAACTCCAACTCTGTATCAACAACACTGTTGTGTAACTTCAGTTAAATACTTGTATGTGTGTAGATTAGAAAGAGGTAAGATAAAGGATCTGCAGTATTTTATGAAGTATTAATCGTACAAAGGTCAGTTTTATACAAGTAGAAGTGTGTATTTACCTGGTAGCAGGCTGTCAGTAATGGCTACGCCTCTATTTGGACTGGTAGATCTCGACAGACTGTCAACTTTAAAAGTAGCTCTCGGTTCAAAAAAGGTTGGGCACCCCTGGTGTAGAGAGACCAGCTCCCTGAGTTTAATTTCCTGCTGGTTACAAAGCAAATGGAGCAGCGTAACTAAACGCCCTTTTTACCTCCATTTCAACTTAAAGGACAGTTGGCAGAAACAAGTCCTCAGAACAAAGCGGAGGTGGTCCTGTACTTTTCTGACTGATTTTAAATCTACAAATAAGGCGGGAAAGCATCAAGAAAATGCCATGCATACAAAATGTGCTTCTGTAATTTGCGAGGCTTAATTATGTGTTATTACTTTACATTTCAACCAGTGTACATGTAGAACATATTCCCGTAGCCAAGCATGTGTATTTAAATGGACTCGCGTTATCCAGTCTGTACGACCCCAAAGCGCTTTACATACTACGAGTTAACACTCACTCACTCTCACACATACGGGGTGTTTCTCAATGTCGAGTACTCTTCCGAGTCACTTGCTTCAGAAGCGAGGCAAGAATCCTTCCTGGCATTCGGAAAACGAAGAGTGGAACAGGCGAGCAAGTGTTTAGGTGTGCGTCATATGAGAGGCTCCGCCTTACATTTTCCGCCACAGATTTGGGGAAATTGGTCCGTGCGCAAAGCATTGTGGGGATTTTAAGACCGGAGTCTACTCACGTGCAGCCTCGAAGTACGCCGGACTCGGTAGAATTCCAAGTATGCTGGACAATGGACAATGAACAGTCCTTCGGCGGCACTCGATGACGTAGTATGCTTGAAATAGTGGCTCTGGAGCAGCTTTACTCGACATTGAGAAACACCCACTCACTCTCACACACACTCTCACACACACTCTCACACACACTCTCTCACACACTCTCTCTCTCACTCACTCATCGGGAGCAACTCAGGGTTCAGTTTCTTGCTCAAGGACACATCAACATGTTGACTGCCTGGGCTGGGATCGAACCAACAATCTTCTGGTTGAAAGACGACCACTCTCTTTATAATCTTCCTGCAGAAAATACTTTTGCTCGGTGTCGTCTTTTTGCTCGGTGTTGCAGTTTTAATAACCAAGAATAAAACAGACTTTAACTCGCAGTATATATTTTCCTGCAGGTCGTCTTGCCTTTCGATGTGAGCTTCCGCATCAAGGCCAGAGACGTGGTGGTGGATATCCAGAGGCGCACCATCAAAGTGGGGCTGAAGGGACACCCTCCTGTCCTCGAGGGCCAGATGTACGGCGAGGTGAAGGTGGACGAAAGCAATTGGCTCCTTGACGACGGAAAAGTTGTCACGCTCCACTTGGAAAAGGTTTGTGTGTCTATCCTGCAAAATCCACTTCTTCATGTCTCTTCTTCATCAACATGTGTCCCCTCTTCTTCATGTCTCTTCTACATCAGCATGTGTCCCCTCTTCTTCATGTCTCTTCTACATCAGCATGTGTCCCCTCTTCTTCATGTCTCTTCTACATCAACATGTGTCCCCTCTTCTTCATGTCTCTTCTACATCAACATTTTGATGTTGTTTGTCCTGATCCATTTCTATAGAAACTGAAAATGAGCTGATCAGATTTTGGCCACTTTGTGATGTCATAACGATGTTTTGTCTTTTGTAACCATTAGCCAATCAGCAACCAAGGTAATTAAAGTCATCGGTCTGTCTCAAGAGCTGTTAAAACCTAATGATATGCTTTCATTTCAGGTTAATAAAATGGAGTGGTGGAGCAAGATTGTGTCCACAGATCCAGAAATTAACACCAAGAAAGTCTCTCCAGAGAACTCAAAGGTAAATGATTTGACGCTGACGTGTTTCAGGTGTGTTTTACCTGCTTGAATCTGTAGTGAAGACTCATTTCTGTGTGTGTGTGTTTTCTGCTGAGCAGCTGTCAGATCTGGACGGAGAGACGCGTGGTATGGTGGAGAAGATGATGTACGACCAGAGGCAGAAATCAATGGGTCTGCCGACGTCTGAAGAGCAAAAGAAACAAGACATTCTCAAAAAGTGAGTTTATAGAAACACACAGGGTTCGTACGGGTGCTTGAAATCCTTGAAAATGCTAGAAATGTGGTGTTTTCAAGGCTTGATGGGTCACTCTTTTTGAAATATTAAATGTCATCCTTCTGCAGAATGCTGTTACGTAACACACATTTGGTTATAGCATAAAGAACATCTGATTTAATGTGAGGTAGTGAAACAATAATTTGAGTATAAGTATGTATGTAAGCTGCTTTAAAACTCACCTTGAAAGTGCTTGAATTTAACTTTGGAAAGTACTCCTGTTCCTGTTGGCTATCATGAAGCTCTTTTTATTGTCACCTGACCTCTGTGGTGTTTCTTATTGGCTCACACAGTTGAACAGAAACGTTATGATATATATAAAGGTTTTATATGAAGAGACCTGGTTTAGGTCCAGGGACCTGACCGCAGATTAAATATTACTCCACTAGTGTTACCAAGCAGTGCTTTAATCTGCTATAATATCTGAAACCCTCTTTATTGGTCACACGTTTCCATGCACACACCGTGACATTCGGTTTCTGCTTTTTACCCATCCTAAGCTAGGAGCAGTGGGTATTTCATAAAAACTTTATTTTGCGTTTTTTTGTATTCAAAGATATTTTGCTAGGTAGGCATCACCCTGAGGCGTTAAGGTCGGAAAGAACAGACGCTTGAGCTCACACACAAATATGTTATTGACTGAAATGTAATGAGGAATCACCTGAAATATGACTCGGCAGTATTCAGCAAATTTTAAAGGGGACCTATCATGCAAAATGTTCTTTGTGATGTCTTTTATACATAAACATGTGTCAACTCTCGCAGCGTTAGAAAATAAAACCCTCTCTCTTTTCCTCCGTACCCAAATCTCTAAAAACGGGGAACAACGGAGCTGATCCAGATTTGCGTCCGATATGACGTAATATCTGAAATGTGGACCCACGGCCCAATCAGAAACGTTGCTATCAGAAACAATGCCCGACTGTTTTGGACGTAATATGGTCGGTGTTTACATTAGCATCGCTAACTCAGAGCTAACCTGTTCTGGAGAGCATGTGTGTGAAGAAGCAGGAAGTAAAAAGGAACTCACCTTGTGGTATAACCGGCAAGAGAGAAAGCCTTTGAGCTCCAAACTGTTTCAGAGAGAATCCTTGATAATCCATGATATGGCGTTTCCTCACGGCAGCATTTAGTTTAGACAGTAGCTGCCGGGTCCCGCATGAGCTCAGACCCCTCCTCTTTAAAGCTTTATACCCAAATCAGCGCTTTTGTAACAGGAAGTGAAATAGAGGGATATGAGGCATGGCTAGAATGGGTGATCTGTTTGGTATTTTGAGCAAAACACTTCATAGACATGTTTTTTTATATATTTGTATATATCTGAGATCTATGCTATTGCCTACAAATAGCATGACAGGTGACCTTTAAAGCTTGTTTGTGAAGGGCGCTCTTATCATGCTGTTAGTAAAAGTCCTCCTCGGTTATTTTGAGCTCCACTTCCTGTTTCACGCTCGTTAAATCTGCCCGTTTGGTTTTATTACAGTTAAACAATACCTCTGTAGTCAGAAGGCTGCTCTCAGTTGTTTTTGTTGACATAAAGTTCACATGTGTCTATAATAAGAACTGGATACAGCGTGGGAGGCGGGGCCTCGTTCATTCCTATGAGAGTTGCTCATTGGCGCATGAAGACAAAATGGCCCTACTTTTGAGAGAGCGAAACTCACGAAAATAATCATATAATCCGTTCTTATTGTGCATCCATGGGTAAAGGTAAAACTCATGTGGTACTGAACACGTCACATGAACGTGCCGGGCGGCGTGGTCCCGTCGGTTCGATCCACGTTCATAATGCCGAGAAAATAAACACTCAGAATAACGTTATGAGCACATTTTACAACTTGAGGGACCGAATGTTTTAATACGGGCTAAGTGTTCATACTGGGTAGTTTATTTAGTTAACAAAAATTATCCAACGAGTTACAGACGTCTCTTTCCCAATGTTAGTCAATGGGGGAAAAGTGTTTCCGGGCCCAGCGACTGAAGTGTAGTACCGCCGTTTGGCCACAAACGAATATTTTCCTCAGAGTCCCGGCACACTTCCTGTGGGCTTGGTCTTTCATATCACACTTGTTGTCTGTTGCTTCTCATGTTTATTTACTGTGTTGAAAAAATATATCTTTGGCCACATGGCGGCGCTAGAGGACGGACATGTTTTAGGAAATGTCAGAATTTAAAAAAGTAAATAATGCAACCTTTATTTAAAACCGATTTTTCACATTCAGATCAGAGACCTCTTTTCCAAAGTGGGACCAGGAATTAATTGATGACGTGAATAAGGGTTGAACAATCAAACAGATATTATCACAATATTGATTATAGAGAATATCTAAATCGCAGAAGGATTATATTAAAAGGGGGAAATGTGTGTTGATGCAGAAATATGACCACCTACAAATTGTATTTTACAGATTAATAAATCAAATGAATAACATTGTATTAATACTTCTAAATGGAAATGGGCGTACTCACCCAAAAAGTATATTTCCCTTTTTATAATTGTGAAAATTAGTTATATAATATGTTTAATGTTATATTGTATTGAATATTCTTACTTTAAATTATTATGTTAGCATAAACATATATTTTAATTGTATTATTTAAGCCCTAATGTGGATCCTGAAAAATAGATTGATTCTGTATTAAAAGCAGTTTTTAAAGATAATTTAGAAAATAAAACATTTCATTTTTGGTGATTTCTGACTCTACTCTCTGTCTCTGCAGGTTCATGTCCCAGCACCCGGAGATGGATTTCTCTAAAGCCAAATTCAGTTGAGACTGCAAGAGAAAAGCATCTCAACGCATCCCATAATATCACATCGGAGCGTCAGGCTCTCCTTACAGGACAGATTAACATGTCTCTAACATGTCTTTAGGTGCAGAGGTTTGTGTGTTTTTGTCAAAAGATTGAAATGTTCTCCCTTTGCATGTCGTCTCAATATTTAAAGATGTGTCTGGAATTTTTTTAAATAAATAAACTTAAAATCAAATGAATGTGCTTTTTTATTTCACTGCACAATAATATAGATATTAACTAAAATTATATCAAGAGGAACATTTTAAAATCCTTTGTTCCTGCTCACTTTTGTGTTTTTATTTGTGCTATGAAATTGCAAGATTAAAACCTGAAAGAGTTTAGATCCAAGACCAAAGATTTTACGTTTTACGATCACATCCCAAAGTCTCAATGTGGACGGCACTCCTGTCTAAAGAAAGGGCAATGACCTTATATCACTTGTGTGTCAATGAAAATGTTAAGACAAGGTCCAAAAGCACCGTTGATAGGTTGGAAATATTTCAATTGTTCAACCCACAAGGGGGCAGTGTTTCCCTTTTTATAATACAGCCATGAGTATCCAAACTGACTACACATGTGGGGTAAAGTTCTAGAAGACCCAGAGGTGGGAGAAGTACTCAGATACTTTAGTAAAAGTAGAAGTACTCAGATCTCGAGTAAAAGTGGAAGTACTCAGATCTTGAGTAAAAGTAGAAGTACTCAGATCTTGAGTAAAAGTAGAAGTACTCAGATCTTGAGTAGAAGTACCCAGATCTTGTTCTTGAGTAAAAGTAGAAGTCCTCAGCAGGGTTCGTTACGGTCTTTGAAAAACCTGGAAAAGTCATGGAAATTCAAAATGCAAATTCCAGGCCCTGGAAAAGTTATGGAAAACAATATTTGTCCCAACGTTTTGGAAAAGTCATGGGAATGTAACTAAAGTTGCGTCAAACATAATTTACATTTGATCTAATTGCCGAAATAATCTGCAGTCGCGAGCTGTTCTGTGCCATCATGACGCGCATGGTGTTATTTTGTTTAATATATGAAGCGAGAGCTGTGTGCTCGAGTCTTCCTGCCTGTCGGCTGAACTCTGCTGCTCCGGGATGAGGGTCAGCTACATTATCTACGGTGCGTTCGTTAACAGTGCAGAGTCACTGTGGCACAGACTGAGCCGCTGGTGAACAGCTGTTAGAACGGGCCGTTCAGGTGTTCAGAGCAGAGCGGCAGAGCGGGATGTGCACTGAAACGTTTTTCTGTCGCAATATCATTTAAGGAATCGTTGAGCTAGCTAGCATACATTGTCACTATCTGCTAACGTTAGCTTTAGCCTTCGTTTTTTCATAGGCTATAAACAGGTGGTATAAGTATAGAATATTTTCACTAGAGTAAAACTAGAAGTACTCAGATCTTGTAGTAGAAGTAGTTCAGATCTTGTGCTTGAGTAAAGTAGAAAGTACTCAGATCTTGAGTACAAGATAAAAGTACTCAGATCTTGTTAGTTGAGTAAAAGTAGAAGTACTCAGGGTCTTGAGTACAAGTAAAAGTACTCAGATCTTGTAGTTGAGTAAAGTAGAAGTACTCAGGTCTTGTACTTGAGTAAAAGTAGAAGTACTCAGATCTTGTAGTTGAGTAAAAGTAGAATTACTCAGATCTTGAGTGAAAGTAGAAGTACCAGAGTGTAGGAATACTCTACAGTAAAAGTCCTGCATTCAAAATGTTCCTCAAGTGAAAGTAGAAAAGTATTCTCATCAAAATATAGTGAAAGTAGCGACAGTGAAAGTAGTCGTTGTGCAGATTGATCCATTTCAGAATAATATATATGATATGTTTTATAATGATTGATGCTGACACATTTCACACTATGGAGACACACAATACTTTATACAACCTTTACCTCATATTGTAGTATTTCATAACACGTATCTACAGACTTTACAATGCGAGGATTTTATACGTAAGGATCTTTAGCGACATTCAGACTCAGTAACTTCCTCCTTTTGAAATCATTCCCTGTGTGAATGCATTGATCAGAGGAGGGAAGTAGTGTAGTCCAAATACTTCGTTACTGTACTTAAGTACATGTTTCTGGTATCAGTACTTTACTCCACTACTTATTTTCCTGACGACTTTGACTTCTTACATGTTGAACCCAAATACCTGTATTTTTAAACACGAGTATCTGTACTTCTACTTGAGTAAAGGAAGTGTGTACTTCTACCCTCTCTGCATTGAGTGACATGCTGTCTGAACCCTGAGGATAATCAGCATGCTGCCACCAATGAGCAAAGACACACTTTCTCACTCTGCTCACACTGGATATCATGCTGTTCTGCTAAATGTACCTTCAGTGAGGACCAGTTTGCTAACAAGTCTTTCTGCTGGTGTGACTGTGAGGCTGTCACCATCACTGTGGCGACTGCAGGAAACATACATTAGCTTATACCGGCTAGCAACTCCTCCTAATGTGTGAAATTGCTCATGTAGTTCAAAAACACTCCTCGGACAACTGTCGCATCTGGATAAGAGTTTACGGCAAAGGGCTTGATGGATGAAGACAGAGCGAAGTGAAGGCTTTTTGATCTTTAGGTTGTGAGTTCTTTTTTGCAATATATAGCATGGTAGATGTGGTAGGGAACAAAGAACAAAGAAATGGTGTCATATATACGGTGACCAACATGTGCAAATGTGCTATAACCCAAAACGTTTACATTAGGAGAAACGCACTACCTGTTTAAAAAACACAAATGTGCCGAAAACACATCGAATTATAGAAACCATTTTCACCAACTTGGTCCTAAGTTCCTGAGTTTCTGTAAATCTTCATGGGTTCCTGCGAAGGTAAAGGGCCACAAATTGCAACCAAAAAAATCCAACTTGCATTTATTGACACACGTGGGATCGAATCTTAAAGCTGAACAATCGTCTCTGTGGCAGAGTTTAGTCTGTCTCATAGCTGTAAGAGTTTGTCAGTAATATCAGAATGAGTCATGTGATCACATTGTTAAAATAAGCCAATAAAACGTACATATCAGTTACGTTTCCAGTGACTGTGACATGTGATCTTATTAAGTTGCAAAATGCAATATATTCTGTGGATAATAGGAGCCTAACTTCCCAAAATAGATCCAGGGGAAATTGTGATACTCTAATTTAACAGTACCAGTCTTACCTAATAGGGCAGGCTAGTCTCAGCAGTACTTCACTATGAGATATTTATGAATGTATACTCGTTAACTTCAATCAGAACTGGCCAGAAACGTATCTGAAAGAAGAAATACAGGAACCTTTAAAAGCCAGAGTGGCAAGATTCAAGGCTTTTATTGTCATGTGTACATAGTGTAGTTATGTCAATGAAAATCTGAGGTCACAGGCTCCTCCAATAGTTCAACACGTAATTACAAATAAAATAGAATAGAAGTAGTATCTTAACTTCCCAGAGAACTGATGGGATATATTTCTGTGTGATGGTGCGTTCAGGAGGGCAACGAGGAGGCGAAGTCTGCCTCAGCTGACAGCAATTTCTCACCCAGGTACCAGAATTTCTTCATTAACGAAGACACACAGACATCACAGGGTTTTTGGGAGGCGGTCTGCAAACATCCCCCCCCCCCCCCAACCAAAAAAATCATCCTCCTTCGCTGACTCGCTGTTCCAGACTTGACAACTTGTTTTTTGGCAGCGGCTCGTCGTAAATCAACTCTGAAATGTGACTCACCGTCATAATGGTGGTGTTTGCCGGAGGCCTTCTGTCTTCTTCCAGAGGGGTGAGGGCGGATCATTCCTGGAAGAGGAGGACGGGACGTGAGGGCAGAGATGAGACACTGATATCATCCGTCACATTTAGATTTGTACTTATTGGTCTCACTTGTAAAATGGGCGTATCGGGGAGCTTTTGTAGGTTAAAAGAGAAATGCAAAGTCAAGGGAAGGTGAAGGGGGGGCTTATATTACGAGAATTAACTTAATTATAAGAATAAAGTCAAATATTTACATGACAAATAACTCAGATATACTCTGACTTTAAAACTGGAATATACTCTTAGATTATAAACTCATACGATTGCACAAAGTGAAGAGTTTGGTTCTTTGTAAAAAAGATGAAGTAAAATATATTTTACTTCATCTCAGAGAATATCTTTTAACATGTTTACATACATTTGTGGATTTTCACAACAGCTTTATTCAATTCAAAACCTTTATTTATCCAGGTAAAATCCCATTGAGATCAATGATCTCTTTTTCAAGGGAGACCTGCAGCAGTAGGTTCCACAAGAAGACATAAACAACAGAACAACAAAAGGACATCATACAGCAAAATGTACAGGGATTACAATTTACATATTTAACCACAAGTACAGGTACCAACAGCATCTGATTTGTAGCATCCAACCGAGCTTTAAAAACATGTAGTGGTACTAGCTTGGTAATTTCTCCATTCTTTTTGCAGACTGTTCCATGTTAGTGGAGCTGCACATCTAAAAGCTTTCTTCCCTAAGACAGTCCTAGCACTTGGCACATTTAATAAAAACCACAGCATGCGATCTCAGGCAATAAGTACTTTCAATTCGCAGAGAGATCAGGGAGCAGATATAAGATGGTAGTTTATCCAACATGGCTTTGTAAATGAAAAAGTACCAGTGACTGAGCCTCCGTACAGTAAGTGATGGCATAACCGCCTTGGTATACAGGGTACAGTGATGCGTAAGTGCTTTACAATTTGGTCACAAATCTCAGTGCAGCTGTGATACGCAGCATCTAACTTGCTCAGGTAATTGGCAGGTGCATTCATATATAACAAATCACAACCATAGTCCCAGCACAGGTCAAAGGTCACAGAGCCTTTTCCTGGCCTCAAGCGAGAACAGGGACTTGTTCCTGTAAAAGAAACCTAGCCTAACCCTCAGCTTTCTAAGCAGGTTATTGACATGAAGTTTAAAAGTGAGACAATCATCAAGCCAGATACCCAGGTATTTGTAACAGGTAACCACTTCAAGTGTTATTCTTGCGTAGTTACAATATCTAAAACAGTTTAATGTTTTTATTCAGAATATAAGCGGTCTATAACGCGGCGTCCACACGGCGGCGTACGTTGAAGCTTGCCGGTGGGCGTGTCTGAAACTTGACCAACAACCAATCACATGACTCTCCCGCCCCGGACACACAAGCATGCAGTTTGATTGGCTAGAGCTTGTACTGGCATATGATTTGATTGGGCTAGAGCTTGGTACTGGCATGTGATTTGATTTGGCTGAACGCTTCCGTCGAAGCTTCAAAAGTTTGAACATTGCTCAACTTTTGAAGCGAGCAACGCGAGTAAAGCGGAAGCGACGGAACCACAATGCAGTTCGGCAAAGCGTGACGTCACGGTCGAGTTTCAGACACGCCCACCGGCAAGCTTTCAACGCATGCCGCCGTGTGGACGCTGCGTAATACATAAGGCCATAAAGCCAGGGAATTGGGATAACATTCAAAGAAAAATAAAAACAGAATTAAAGAATGAAATTGGTTAGTTTGAGAGACAAACATGTGGGATATTCTCAGAAGATGGAAGTGGTTGAAAAAAAAACACAAATAACGAGAAACAATTTATTTTATAGCCATGAAAGAATGAAATCAAAAACACTAATATAGCATCACCTGATTACCGTACATGTTACAGTTATTTGATCCTTGCATGGGGGAAGCAATGTAGTGACTTGAGAAATAATAACACCATTTTACAAATCAGTTTCTTGTTAATTTGAGACTTTCCATGTCATTTTTTTTTATTTTATTTCTCATTAACTAATGCTTTTTTCTCATATAGCTCTCTTTTTCCTCCTTACCCATAATGACCCTATAGTGAACATATATCACTACCATTACTCTTTCTTTGAAACAATTCTTATTCAATTCTGTAATTATTACTGTCACTAAAACTGACAGAAATGTAGTTTTGGTCAGAGATGTCAAAAGTACACACATCCTTTACTCAAGTAGAAGTACAGATACTCGTGTTTCAAAGTACTACTCTGGTAAAAGTAGAAAGTACTGACTAAACTTCTTTACTCAAGTCAAAGTAAAGAGGCTTTGAAGTGTACTTCAGTAAGAAAGTACCCATAGCTAGCAGCTGTTTTAAAGAGTACCTGACCTCCCTTTATATTAATAGAACAATAATGTCATTGTTAGCTAATGAATGTTTCCATGCTGAACAACGGCAAACATGACAACGTTTCCATTGGTCCCTCTTCTTTAGAGAAGACCAGGAAATGATGGATACACGGATCGTGTTCAAATCAATAGGCAACGCAATGACTCTAAAGAATAATGATCACGCATCAAACACACATTCAGACTAAAGGAACCAGCTGTTTGGAAAATGAGAGAAGTAGAAAGTACAAGTATTTTGAGTTCAACATGTAAGAATTAGAAAGTACGGTATTTGAGTTCAACATGTAAGAAGTAGAAAGTACAGGTATTTGAGTTCAACATGTAAGAAGTAGAAGTACAGGTATTTGTGTTCTGTTCAACATGTAAGAAGTAGAAAGTACAGTATTTGAGTTCAACATGTAAGAAGTAGAAAGCTACAGGTATTTGTGGTCAACATGTGAGAGTAGAAAGTACGGTATTTGTGTTCAACATGTAAGAAGTAGAAAGTACAGGTATTTGGGTTCAAAATGTGAGAAGTAGAAAGTACAGGTATTTGAGTTCAACATGTAAGAAGTAGAAAGTACAGGTATTTGGGTTCAACATGTAAGAAGTAGAAAGTACAGGTATTTGAGTTCAACATGTAAGAAGTAGAAAGTACAGGTATTTGTGTTCAACATGTAAGAAGTAGAAAGTACAGGTATTTGTGTTCAACATGTAAGAAGTAGAAAGTACAGGTATTTGTGTTCAAAATGTAAGAAGTCAAAGTAAAAAGTCGTAAAGTACTGATACCAGAAACATGTACTTAAGTACAGTAACAAAGTATTTGTGTGTTTTACCCTTCCCCCTCTGCCACATTTAACCCAAACCCAACATCTGCATCTGTTGTTTGGACTCCTCCGCCCCTCCACACCTGGGTGCTGGACACACTCTGTAAAGCGTATTTGATACACACACTTCCAGGGTGGAGAGCAGGGCGGTGTGCAAAGGCTAACTCCAATTGTCAATTAGTGAAGACCAACACAGGCTGCAGGCTGCGGTGTACCGAGCACCAAGATGGAGAACAAAAGAGCTCAACACACACACACACACACACACACACACAACACACACACACCCACACACACACACACACACACACACACACACACACACACACACACACACACACACACACACACACACACACACACACACACACAACACACACACACACACTGGGCCCAGCAGGATCTGTTTATCGCTCCAGACTGAGCAAAGACCATCAGCAAACATCCTGCCCACTAGGTCTGGACTTCTGCTCATAAACACACACACACACAACACACCACACACACACACACCACACACACACACACACACACACACACACACACACACCACACACACACACACACACACACACACACACACACACACACACACACACAGGAGATGAAACACAGGGGCCCAGTGACTCTGTTTTTCGGCTTTTCTTGTT
Organism: Gymnodraco acuticeps; assembly: GCF_902827175.1. Classification (NCBI taxonomy): domain Eukaryota; kingdom Metazoa; phylum Chordata; class Actinopteri; order Perciformes; family Bathydraconidae; genus Gymnodraco; species Gymnodraco acuticeps. The sequence goes on along the minus strand of NW_022992230.1, from coordinate 21,726 downwards.
CATTGATAATAAAGTCATTCAACTCCAACTCTATCTCTCGTCTCGATCCATTCTATATGTATATTTATCATTTTTAACTGCACTTAATTAATGCTGTTTTAAAATAAACGTTTGCTCTATTGGTATACTGCATTGTTGGAGGAGGAGGTTGTTCTAAAAATGACGATAAAGCCTTCAAATTTCGAATCTGTTATAAAAAAGTACCTTCAACAGGAAGTTGTTTTTTACCAAAGACACCCTGATAAACTCTACCTTCCAGCACGAGCAGAGAAACGGTCAGGGATAAACTGTAGAAAATATTGCAGTATTTAGCCTCTAAAGAGCCATGTAATTATCTAGGTAGATGGTGGACACCAAAATGAGTTCTTATTTCAACTTCATATCAAGTTTTTTCCGGCAAAGCATCTCATCAATATTGTAAAAACAGGATATTTTTAAACAGGCTCATTTTGAATGAGCAGGGTCTCGCTGAGAAGAGATCAATGATCTCAATGGGATACACCTGGGTAAATAAAGGTTTGAAATGAAATGAAGTTGCCAGTAGGTAGAGTGACCTCCACCTCAACCAACATTACACAGGTCCATATCACCAAAAGGCGTACGAAAAACACGTTAATTTCTTACGTCTTTTGGCATTTTATGACTAGTTTGTGCAGTATTAAACGCCTGAATTTCCCCCATGGGATAAATAAAGTTCCATCTTATCTTATTAGACGGCCAGAGCAAGTGTTCAAATAGTCAGGTGATTTATGGCGCATTTCCACTACAGCGCGGAGCGCAGTTTAAGCGTGCCGTGCCCGGCCCGTTTTAGGTTGCGTTTCCACTAGGGGTAGTTCCGGCTAGCGGGTACTTTCTCACAGTTTTCTGGCTCTCCAAATCGAGGTTCTTTCCGGGCCAACAAGCGGGCTGAGTATGCTAAACTAGTGAGAGAATGACTGGCAACTACAACAAGATGAACATATTTTACCGTGATTTAATTGTAATACACGTTTCAAAATGATGCCGAAGTAACAACATACTGATACCGGTTAGTAAAAACCATGAATTAATGGTTTTGACAAGTCTGCAGACAGACGGCAGGCGAAACACCTTTTAAAATGCGTGTTTTCTGAATGGAGATCGGCTAAGCTAACGCAGTATACGCTCCGACCGTCCACACTCACAACAACGGCCTACAGACATAATAAACAGCGACTGTATTCCTCCATGACACAGGACAGTCTGTGGTTTGTACTTGTTTAACTTCTGTCTAGTTTCTGAACAGATATGAGGAGCTGTGAGCTCTGAGGGCTAACAGCTAACGGCTGTGTTGTTTTTGTGTTTCACATTGAAGATGACGTCACGGCTCCGCCTACACTGCGTTACTATAGTTACTGCCCCAGTTCCTAAACTGTAATGGAAACGCAGCATAAAGGGAGCCTGGCCTAACAAGGCCTATCGAGTCCTAGCCATACCGTACTAAGCCGAGCGAGGCCCTGCAGTGGAAAAGCACACTCAAGAGTCCTGTGTTCGTGTATGAAACCAAACCCCATCCCCATTTACTCAGTTACCTTCTAAATGTACTTCCATAAATTCAGTTACTTGTCAAACATACTTATATCCTCCTTAATCTTCTCTGTAACCTGGGTTTTCAAGCATAACCAAGAGGGTTTTCCGAACTGTTGTCAAAAGTTGCATACTATTTATCCGCCTTTTCATGATATCACAAAGTGCTGCCTAAATACCAAGGCACCTTTAACAGTATATTTATTCTATAATACGTCACTTTAGGACATTTGGTTCTGTTCGTTTGAATACTAAAAACATGTAAATTAACTCATCTGAATATCCTTAATCTTTAAATGCTCGTCCACATCTCATTCCGACAGTTGAAACAAGACAGCTACTGTATTCGAGCAAACGGAGATGAGTTCCTAGAATTTGAAGAGGCAGTAAAGTGAGTTATTTTCTTCCTGAGGGACCTCTGCCAGCTGCAGGTCACATATCTGCTTCATTACTGTTTGCTCGTGGCCTCGTGACCCCCCTCCTTCATTTGCAACCTCCGTGAGGAACCGCTCCATCACTGCAGAGGAACCAAACTCTGAAAACACATCGCACATCTGATGTCAGGAGGGCCAACCCCCCCCCCCCCCCCCCCCCCCCCCCCTCACTGCGAGCAGAGCCAGGAAATACCTTTAACTGTAAAATCTACTTTTGTTTGTTTTGTCCTGTCTAGCTCGGCACTACGAATTATGGTTTATATTGGATTTCTATTCATTTATTTGGGGGGTTATTCTGCAAGTTTTTCAATAATATTTACAATGGGCCCAACAATAATAATATATATTAATGTTTAATGTATTTCCTGTTATTTTTAAGTGTAATTTGATATAGTCATAGTTCTGTTTTCTTCTATAATACCAAATATATAACATTATGATTGTGTTTTGTACGTTTCAGCTACTTATACAATAACATTCACCTTTCTACCAAGTGGTATGAAGATAAGGGTAATAATAGCGTTATTAAATTTGAGTTTTACACACTCTTCATGATATATAGAATGATTTACGACATCTCAGGTTGTGTAGATAAATACTTTGAGATGAGTGTGTGTCTGCTGTGTCCGTACACAACACAAAATGTCCCTCTTTTGCTATCGTTCACACCTAACTTTATTATTTTCCTCCCCCAGGTGTGATACGTTTTAGGTCTGTTTCAGCCCCTCGGTCTTTCCTCACATGCAGATCTGAATGTGTCGGCCGCGCGTCGCACCATAACGCAGATTCTAACAAACGGGTGCCAGAGATAGAGAGAGACCCCGATGGATGTCTTAAAGATTCTCCGTCACCTCGTCGTTTCAATAACATGTCGGAGAAAACCACATTCACTTAGCGAGGCCGTGAGGACGCCGTTATTTAAAGAAAACCTAATAATGCTGGGGGGCCAAAAGGTGGATTATTGTTTGATCTACGAGAGTAACACCTCCACTCCAAACCTGAGGCGGCAAAATGAGAAAATATATTCTTTATTAAAACCATTGTGGCCCCTCTTTGACCCTAAAAACCCCTATTATGCTTGTTAGGGATTTGCCCCTCCTGTATTGTGTTGTATAGATTTTAGTGCATGTCAATGGTCTGCAAATTCTAAAAGCCCAAAGTTCGGTAACATAGTGGAATCACGATGTTACACTCGCGCTCCTATTGGCTAGCGCTACAACACATTGTACGTGATAGGCTAAGGGGCGGGACATCTCTAAGTGGTTCACCAATCACAACAGAGCCGGACAGCTAACCAATCAGAGCAGACTGGGCTCTGGTTTCAGACAGAGGGTGAAAGAGGCTGAACATTAGCAGGAGAGGACTCTTTAAAGTAGAGACACTACATACTGATATACACCTGAACATAGCAGGAGAGGACTCTTTAAAGTAGAGACACTACATACTGATATACACCTGAACATCAGCAGGAGAGGACTCTTTAAAGTAGAGACACTACATACTGATACACACCTGAACATCAGCAGGAGAGGACTCTTTAAAGTAGAGACACTACATACTGATATACACCTGAACATCAGCAGGAGAGGACTCTTTAAAGTAGAGACACTACATACTGATATACACCTGAACATCAGCAGGAGAGGACTCTTTAAAGTAGAGACACTACATACTGATATACACCTGAACATCAGCAGGAGAGGACTCTTTAAAGTAGAGACACTACATACTGATATACACCTGACATCAGCAGAGAGGACTCTTTAAAGTAGAGACACTACATACTGATATACACCTGACATCAGCAGGAGAGGACTCTTTAAAGTAAGAGACACTACATACTGATATACACCTGAACATCAGCAGGAGAGGACTCTTTAAAGTAGAGACACTACATACTGATATACACCTGAACATCAGCAGGAGAGGACTCTTTAAAGTAGAGACACTACATACTGATATACACCTGAACATCAGCAGAGAGGACTCTTTAAAGTAGAGACACTACATACTGATATTACACCTGAACATCAGCAGGAGAGGACTCTTTAAAGTAGAGACACTACATACTGATATACACCTGAACATCAGCAGAGAGGACTCTTTAAAGTAGTACACCTGAACATCAGCAGGAGAGGACTCTTAAGGACTCTTTAAAGTAGATGACACTCATACTGATAACACCTCGAACATCAGCAGGAGAGGACTCTTTAAAGGTAGAGACACTAATACTGCTATACTACCTGAACATCAGCAGGAGAGGACTCTTTAAAGTAGAGACACCTACATACTGATATACACCTGAACATCAGCAGGAGAGGACTCTTTAAAGTAGAGACACTACATACTGATATACACCTGATCATCAGCAAGAGAGGACTCTTTAAAGTAGAGACACTACATACTGATAACACCTGAACATCAGCAGGAGAGGACTCTTTAAAGTAGAGACACTACATACTGATATACACCTGACATCAGCAGAGAGGACTCTTTAAAGTAGAGACACTACATACTGATATACACCTGAACATCAGCAGGAGAGGACTCTTTAAAGTAGAGACATACATACTGATATACACCTGAACATCAGCAGAGAGGACTCTTTAAAGTAGAGACACTACATACTGATATACACCTGAACATCAGCAGGAGAGAACTCTTTAAAGTAGAGACACTACATACTGATATACACCTGAACATCAGCAGAGAGAGGACTCTTTAAAGTAGAGACACATACACTGATAACACCTGAACATCAGCAGGAGAGGACTCTTTAAAGTAGAGACACTACATACTGATATACACCTGAACATCAGCAGGAGAGGACTCTTTAAAGTAGAGACACTACATACTGATATACACCTGAACATCAGCAGGAGAGGACTCTTTAAAGTAGAGACACTACATACTGATATACACCTGAACATCAGCAGGAGAGGACTCTTTAAAGTAGAGACACTACATACTGATATACACCTGAACATCAGCAGGAGAGACTCTTTAAAGTAGAGACACTACATACTGATATACACCTGAACATCAGCAGAGAGGACTCTTTAAAGTAGAGACACTACATACTGATATCACACCTGAACATCAGCAGGAGAGGACTCTTTAAAGTAGAGACACTACATACTGATATACACCTGAACATCAGCAGGAGAGGACTCTTTAAAGTAGAGACACTACATACTGATATACACCTGAACATCAGCAGGAGAGGACTCTTTAAAAATAATGGGACTTCTAGTTAATCTTCATGGTATTTAATGCTTTATATGGTTTTTTTAAAGTAAATAAAACAACAAAAATTATATTTAAAACACTCTCATTTCCCCCTTTAGAAATTATCGGATAAAAACGTAAGAAAATGTATTAATTATAACTTAAAGTACAAGAATACACTCCTTGTGACATTTCTCGTGTGCAAAAAACAGACAAAATCAACTTTTTTTTTTGAAGAAAAACACACACTTAATTTATTATTAAATGACATAAATAAAACTCACAGTGAGTCCAAATACAAATAGATAGTTATGTACACTTGTTTGTTCAGGGGGAGGAGGAGGAGGAGGAGGAGGAGGAGGAGGAGGAGGAGGAGGAGGAGGAGGGGAGGAGGAGGAGGAGGAGGAGGAGGAGGAGGAGGAGGAGGAAGGGGGGGGGAAGAAGGCACTTTCGGGTTTTCTTCTAACAGTTATTGCAGTAAAGGCACATTCATTTGGAAAACACTGGACGTTAATTTATTCTATTTACACACATATACACATTTATGTTAGCAGAACCAAGTGTTTTTTTTTTATCGCATCTTATATATTTAAGAATGGAAACAGGAGGGCTTTTTATGTTATTATATTTTCCAAAATGGAAGGAGAAATAGATTTGCAGTCTACGTTCTTTTTCAGACGCAAATGTGGATATTTCACATTGAAGAGAATATCTTTGCTTTTCGTCCAAAGAAGATTTTTAAAGATAGCCTTGGACTTTGAGAAACTTTGCATGGACATGTTTCATTATTTTCTGGCCCAAACATTCGATATGTAATGAAATGGGTGGCTAGTCGCAGTCAATACGATTGTCTTTGCACGTTGTTCAGTTACGACTCTCCGCTTAACTTCACACAGGAAGGACTCTTTAAACTTCTTCACACGCAACACAAGCAACAACAGACTCTTGCAGGTCTCGTGACATGTCCTCTTCTCCAGGATGTGTGTCTTTATAGTCTCCATTCTTCTTCAGATTTGTTCCAGCTCAGTCGCTTTGGAAAAGGCAGTGAGCCGGGCGATGGAGCTTTTTTTTTAAGGAAAGAGAATATCTTTGGTTTTGGCTCTGAAAAAACAATATATTTAAACATAGCCTTGGACATTTTCACAATTTTCTCGTATTTCAGTGACCAAACGTTTGATATGTTTTGAAATTGGTGGCTAGTTGCAGCCAATATGAAGATGATTGGCTTTGCACTTTGTTCGGTACGACTCCCCGCTTAACTTGACACTGGAAGGACTATTTAAACTCTTGCAGGTCTTGTGACATGTCCTCTGTTTCCATCTCAGTAGCTTTGTGCCACCGGTGCCAGGATGCAGTTAATCGGGCGATGGAGCTCTCAAACTGCGCCTCTCCCACGCTCACCTCGCTCAGACTGGGGTCGTACATGGAGGAAGGCGAGGAAACGGGCAGCGAGGAAGAGTAGGAGGAGCCCCTCAGGAACTGGGAGGTCAGACCCCCGGGGATGGAGGAGGAGGAGCCTGGAGGGGTGAGGGCGGAAGCCGGAAACTGACCACAAGCTGGGGGTAACTGACTGTGGAACCAGAGGGAGAAGAAGGGGGTTATTATTAAGGGTTCAAAGACGGCGACCTCATGGATTATTTTGCCATCCCTAACAATTTAAGCGTCTTTGAGTTCATGAAAAGCTCTAACTTGCTTTTATTCTATTGTATTCTATGTTTTTGATTGTGTTTTTAGCAACCTCCTAACACGTGCCTTGTGTGGTCATTTAATCTTTTATGATTCCTATGATGTTTTAATGCTTTGTCGAGCACTTTGTGACTATGTCTGGGGAAAAGCACTTTATACATTACATTTTACTTACTTACTGATTTTAAATGCCTTTTTCATTTTTGTAAAGCACTTTGAATTGCCTTGTGTTGAAAAGTGCTATATAAATAAACTTGCCTTGCCTTGCATTACTATTATTATAATTTACCCAGAAATGTCCTACAATGTCAAATCATCTGATCAAGTAAAACAAAAACATGTCTGCCTTCTTTATCCAGTAATGTCTACAAACCTAAAATTCTCACGTTGTTTATTTGTATTCTGAGTGGTGTGTTATTTTGTCTTATTCTGTAATGCAAGATCTTTAATTGTTGTAACTCATGTTGCCTTAACTTTTGTAAGTAAATTGTTAAATCTTTGACCTTTTGCCGTTTTGTATTGCCCTTTAAAGTACATTGAATTCCCATGGGATATGAAATGCTACTAAACAACAAATATCTGAGTTTTTTTCATGCGGATGATATTCAACTTGTGTCCAATTTAGAGCAAGACTGCATGGTGGAAGATGGAGATGCGTACCTGGAGTTGGAGGTGGAGTTGGAGCTGTGGGAAAGCGGTCCCATGCCGGGGGAATTTGGGATCTGAAGAGCGGACCAGCTGTCGTGAGACGGAAGAGACCCGGAAGTATTGTCCATGTAGTTATCTGGAGGAAACAGAATCAAATGAATACGTATCCTTATATTTATTTGTACTCCTATCATGATAAATGTATTATAGAATCAGAATTGAGTGTGTTCCTAGGTACCTTTACACACAAGTAAATTGCTTTTGTGCAAACTTCAACACAACATCATTCACATTGCTTTAGTCTTTATCATTTACCTACTTTTATATTGTTTTATTTACTTAAAGGGTTTTATCTTATATGATTTATTTAACAGTTTCCAATAGCAACATTACTTTTTACATTCTGGTATATGCCGACACCCCAGAGGTGGGAAGCAGTGGAGTACAAATACTTTGTTACTGTACTTAAGTACATGTTCTGGTATCAGTACTTTATGCCACTACTTATTTTTCTGACGACTTTTTACTTTGACTTCTTACATGTTGAACCCAAATACCTGTACTTTCTACTTCTTACATGTTGAACTCTAATACCTGTACTTTCTACTTCTTACATGTTGAACTCTAATACCTGTACTTTCTACTTCTTACATGTGAACCCCAATACCTGTACTTTCTACTTCTTACATGTTGAACACAAATACCTGTACTTTCTACTTCTTACATGTTGAACTCAAATACCTGTACTTTCTACTTCTTACATGTTGAACACAAATACCTGTACTTTCTACTTCTTACATGTTGAACTCAAATACCTGTACTTTCTACTTTCTTACATGTTGAACTCAAATACCTGAACTTTCTACTTTCTTACATGTTGAACACAAATACCTGTTACTTTCTACTTCTTACATGTTGAAATACACAAATACCTGTACTTTCTACTTCTTACATGTTGAACCTCAAATACCTGTACTTTTTCTACTTCTTACATGTTGAAACACATAATACCTGTACTTTCTTACTTCTTACATGTTGAACTCAAATACCTGTACTTTCTACTTCTTACATGTTGAACACAAATACCTGTACTTCTACTTCTTACATGTTGAACTCAAATACCTGTACTTTCTACTTCTTACATGTTGAACCCAAATACCTGTACTTTCTACTTCTTACATGTTGAACCCAAATACCTGTACTTTCTACTTCTTACATGTTGATCTCAAATACCTGTACTTTCTACTTTCTTACATGTTGAACCCAAATACCTGTACTTTCTACTTCTTACATGTTGAACACAAATACCTGTACTTTCTACTTCTCACATGTTGAACTCAAATACCTGTACTTTCTACTTCTTACATGTTGAACTCAATATACCTGTACTTTCTACTTCTTACATGTTGAACTCAAATACCTGTACTTTTCTACTTCTCTCATTTTCCAAACAGCTGGTTCCTTTAGTCTGAATGTGTGTTTGGTGCTGTGATCATTATTCTTTAGAGTCATTGCGTGCCTATTGATATTGAAACACGATCCGTGTATCCATCATTTCCTGGTCTTCTCTAAAGAAGAGGGACCAATGGAAACGTTTTCATGTTTGCCGTTGTCAGCATGGAAACATTCATTAGCTAACAATGACCATTAGTGTTCTATTAATATAAAGGGAGGTTCAGGTACTCTTTAAACAGCTGCTAGTTATGGGTACTTTTTACTGAAGTACATTTCAAAGCCTCTTACTTTTACTTGAGTAAAGAAGTTTAGTCAGTACTTCTACTTTCACCAGAGTATGTTTAAACACGAGTATCTGTACTTCTACTTGAGTAAAGGGTGTGTGTACTTTTGGCCATCTCTTATATACAGGGTGGGGGGTCTTACTTGAGGTGGGGTTGCGGTGGGGGTAGTGCGTGGGGTACGGAGCCGCTCTGTGGCTCCTGAGGCTTGAGTAACCGTTCACAAATACGATCCGGAAGGAATGACCACGCAGAGCCGCTGAACCTGAGGCGGTGCTGCTGCTGGGGCAGAGGGTGCTCTGACCGGGGGGAGGAACACCATCCCCCAAATGAGGGAGGGAACACAGGACACATAACGTCAATTCAATTCAAAGGGCTTATTGTCAAATCACATAAGATACAGTGTAGAAAAGGCAATGAATTCTTATCAGAATCAGGTTGACACGTACGAGGAATTTGACTTTGATGTCGTGGTGCATACATTCAAGTAGAACAACAATTTAAACAACACAGAGAGCGAACTATTTTAAGAACACATATAACTTACAGTGTTTTCAAAATAGTTCGCTCTGTGTTTTTTTAAATGCTGTATTGACCTGAGCTCCTCCAACAATGCAACATATATAATAAATCACACAAATTACAAAATAGTGCAAGAAGTCTATATACATGTAAATAGAATATGATATGATAAGAACAGAATATGAAATTAAATAATTGGTACATTAAGATACAATTCAATATGGTTAACTATTTATATGATAAGTCGATACATTTATCATATCAAAGCAGTCAGTGTGAAAGCATAGTTGTATTTGATGTACTATGATAGCATTTTAGAAGAGTAGGGAATGAAAGAAAACTCACGCTGAGAGTATCCAGACTGTGGATGTCTGCAGTTGTGATCGGAGATGTCTTTGTGGGTCACTCCTGCACTCAAAGACAAACTAATTAGAAACTTTTCCTCATAGAACTTAAGAAAAATAAGTGGTTTGCAAGATAATGAAAACAACAGATCAAAAAACAATCAATTATGTCAAATTAAACAATATAAAAAATAGGTAAGTAATGCTTTTGAATTAACTGGCTTAAGGATGTAAGTTAAAGTGAATTAGGGCGACAAACAGCACAAAAGTATAATAAATAATTGATTTTAAAGTATTTTCTCAGGGACCAGAAAAGGTCTTCGGAAACTCTAGGAATGATTTTGAGGTGTTACCTTCTTTGGGCATCTCAAGAAGGCTTTGGCGAAGGGGTTGTGCTTTATTCTTCAGAGCTGTATCTGTAGAAGGACATGAGTTAGCATTTTAATCAACATTCAAGACGAATGAGTGTTTTTTTCTTCTTCTCCATGCATATCCTCTTCATTCTGGTAAGCAGTGACTGCGCTGAACTGAGTTTCGGGGAAAGACTGACTGCTGATCAATCTTCTGGACGCCTCCAACCTTCACGATGTGGATCCTCGGCTCGTATTTGTGCAGAGAATTCAGCATGATCTGTGGGAAATACATGTTGTTATTATCAATATGACAAAGAGCAGGATGAATACTGTAACCAGGCAATGCAGTACTTTAATCGGATGAAGTGAAGTAAGTGACTTTTTTAAGTTATCTAAATTATTTTTGTGTATTTTCGAGATGTGAGTACATCTTACATTTCCTTAAATCAGGAGAGGGTTTTGGAAATATGTATTATTATAAACTGGAATTTAAAAGCATTTCATATCAAATAACCTCATATTAATATATGCTTCCCTTGTGAGATGAGATACTTTGTTGATCACAATTTGGGAAATGTTTGCGTTGCAGCAGAATACAAATACATGTCATTGTACAATACAAATTAAAAGACAAGAAACAAACATTCCAAAATGTCAACATCTCAATAGAATTACAGTTTTTTTGTATCCAGTAAAACTGATTTGGCTGAAATAGTATTTAAAAAGTGCTTTTCATATCATTTATATATTAATATAATGAATCCATTCTTCACTGTCCACCGCCGTTCAGTTTGTTGGAGAGTTTCACTTTGCTGAAGGGACACTGGAGCTTTCATCCAGTGCGCTCCGAAGTTTGGAGAGTCCGGGTGGATGTACACGCAGCTCGGGCTCTGGGGCTCCGGTTCCCGCCGGGAACCCACTCCCCGTTCACGTATTTCCACCGGTTGTGTCCGCGGCCACGAATCCAGCAGCACCGAGTACATGGCGTTGGGGTCCAGGCCGCTGACACTGGCTCTGAGCACCGGGAACATCCTCCTGGAGAAACAAAACAACAAGGATGGGATTTGTAAGGTTGTGTTTGTGGGAGTTTAGTTTTTACGCACGTCCTTTTTTATTTAGTTCAGTTTTAACCAAGGCTTCGGGAGCTTTTTGACAGATCACTTAAGTACACGCAAGCTTGTGTGATATCAAAATAACCCCACTTTAACAATTAAGATTATTCTTTTCGAAACGAACTAATACTCCTCACACTGAAACACTCCGTGCCGACAAAACGCGAGTAGAATGTTAGCCAAATCGGAAACCATTGGATTGCTGCTGCTTCTCCAACATTTCGTTTTTGACCTACCTTCCCGTTTTAGTGTACAATCATCCTGTTGGTTACACTCTTTGAACCTTGGTCCATCAGTCTGCATCATCCAGGGTGCAGTTTACTATCCCTCTCCGATGCGTCTCCCTTCTCGCTGGCCCTTTCATGGAACTCGCTCTTCCACGGCGTCAGGAGATGCTCCAGGCGCTGGTCAGTTGTTGGAGAAGTAGTCATATTTCCAAGCAAAAAAAAAAAAACTCCCAAGATGTTTAAAGTGTTTGTTAGAGGGCTTAGAGGACTCTGACAGAGAAAGCCAGGCCCCGAGAGATACTGTTTGCCCCAAAACCCGAGGGCCTCATGCTTTAGGGCCCCCAGGGACCTCATGGGGATACGGGGCGTGGCTTGTGCGATGAGGGGCGTGGCCCGTGCGCAGACATCGTCTCTCAAACTCCTCCCACCAGACTGAACCTCCCTCTACTGCATATATTACATCTCAAACCAGCGCCATTAAAAAATCTTTTACAGTTTCCACAGATATAGGTTGTATTATTTGTAACTTTACTTTGGTTTTTGGAGAGATTTTAGGGATTTATAGTGGAATTCCTACACTTTTTTTTAAAGATAAAGTTAAGATAAAGAAGTACTTATGATCCCATCCAAATTGGGACATGGCGTTGAACAATACAAATTCAAAGACTAGAAATAGACATTTCAAAATGTCTCAAACCAACTCTTTTTGGAGTGATTTTAGGGATTAGTAGTGCTGCAGTTGTTGATGCCCCCTAAGACATTCAAAGCTCTGCGTTTCAGACAAAGAAGGGGAAGCGAGGCCGCGGAGCCGTTGCCTTTGAACTCAGTTGTATATTTGCAAATAGTGCTAATCTTTTGTTGTCTCAAATCCACATGGGAAGGGCTTGTGTTTACTGAGTGTGGGCCATAGGAATGACTCTGTGTTCCTGTTGTGCCAAAGTGTGGACGCCTACAAGTGAGGCCTGGGATTTACATAATGGGCCTTTGCAACACTCTGATATTTAATATTTCTGCCAGTTGGAGGGCCCGAGTGCTGACAGAGAGGATTTAAATAGAGCTGCAGGGAGAATAAGTCTCTCTGTTTGATATCAAGAATCTGGAACATCTGCTTCTGTTTCAGGACGTAAGATTGGACAGAAGTCTTTGAAAACTCTATTAACATTTTAACATTCATTTCCACCCTGTTTTGGTTTTTCTTTTGTGAGGAGAAGTGATGGAAACTAAGTAGTGAAGAACTGACTTAGGTTACAAAAAGATCCACAAAAGAGGCTCTTGTTTGACCTTTTGCTTCTTGCTCCAACAGATGTCACACGGAAATGTAGTTGTATCTTATTTTTGGACAAAGAGCAAGGTTTTGTTACATTTTGAACAAGAGATGTGTAAATTAAACAAGAACAACATTAACTTTGCAATAATAATTACCCCAACAACATGATTTATGTAGCAGATTGAGAACTAACCTTCAAGTCAACACTATGAGCTTATACAGTACCATTTAAACAAGCAGGTAGACAACAATTATTGACAAAGAAATAAGGACTAAAACTTACGGCAATGAAACAATATCAAATCAAATAAGCAGCAGGGTTCAAACATAATGGTGAACCCAGTTATCAAAACACCTAAGGCTATAGCCGGGACACTTGCTCAATAAGTGTACTAGAACAAGTAAGTTGGTTTTATTTTGAAAGTCTATTGGTATCTTCTTGGCGAGGGGGACCTTTGGAAATAAAATGCTGGTTAAATAAAGGTTTGTAATAACAAATATGTAATAAATAATAACAAATATATGTAGTCTTTTCCACCCAGTTTGTTTTCTGAGGCATGTTTGGTTCTTATTATTAGCACGTATACACTCTATGTTTCTGTGATGAGCTTTAGTCTTGTCTTCTTCTTGTTTAATGTTTTAGCTCCTCCCTGTCGGTGTGTTTCCAGTCCTCGTTTCTCACGCTTTCACACCGGAGTACTTTTCCCGTTTTGCTCCGATAGTTCCTGGGATTTTGCGTTCACACCAAAAAGAGAACTTAGTTCATGAGAACCTTTCCCCCCCTTTTCAGTCCCTGCTAGAGAGCAGGGGACTTTCCTGCGGAGAAAAAAAGTTTCCAATATCTGATTGGCTGGCTGATTGCAAACCACGCCCCGTAAAACCCATTGTATTATCCTCGCATTAGCATTATTAGCATTAGCATTAGCCCAGCGCACCAACGCAGAGAGACTAACTTATGGCAACACAAAAGAAAACATGGGAGCGGTGGAGATGAGGAGGTGTCGGCATGGCGATTTACTCGGAAGGCTTCAGTCGAAGCTGCTGGGAGAGATCTCGGGCTTTTCGTTTTTGGAACACCTTATTTATTGGCTTTTTCCACACATCACACAGTTACAGGAGGAAAT
>NW_022992230.1:0-2500 GCF_902827175.1 Gymnodraco acuticeps | reverse complement strand
GTATTTGAGTTCAACATGTAAGAAGTAGAAAGTACAGGTATTTTGTGTTCAACATGTAAGAAGTAGAAAGTACAGGTATTTGTGTTCAACATGTAAGAAGTAGAAAGTACAGGTATTTGGGTTCAACATGTAAGAAGTAGAAAGTACAGGTATTTGTGTTCAACATGTAAGAAGTAGAAAGTACAGGTATTTGAGTTCAACATGTAAGAAGTAGAAAGTACAGGTATTTGTGTTCAACATGTAAGAAGTAGAAAGTACAGGTATTTGTGTTCAACATGTAAGAAGTAGAAAGTACAGGTATTTGTATTCAACATGTAAGAAGTAGAAAGTACAGGTATTTGAGTTCAACATGTAAGAAGTAGAAAGTACAGGTATTTGAGTTCAACATGTAAGAAGTAGAAAGTACAGGTATTTGTGTTCAACATGTAAGAAGTAGAAAGTACAGGTATTTGAGTTCAACATGTAAGAAGTAGAAAGTACAGGTATTTGTGTTCAACATGTGAGAAGTAGAAAGTACAGGTATTTGTGTTCAACATGTAAGAAGTAGAAAGTACAGGTATTTGAGTTCAACATGTAAGAAGTAGAAAGTACAGGTATTTGAGTTCAACATGTAAGAAGTAGAAAGTACAGGTATTTGTGTTCAACATGTAAGAAGTAGAAAGTACAGGTATTTGAGTTCAACATGTAAGAAGTAGAAAGTACAGGTATTTGTGTTCAACATGTAAGAAGTAGAAAGTACAGTGTTTGTATTCAACATGTAAGAAGTAGAAAGTACAGGTATTTGAGTTCAACATGTAAGAAGTAGAAAGTACAGGTATTTGAGTTCAACATGTAAGAAGTAGAAAGTACAGGTATTTGTGTTCAACATGTAAGAAGTAGAAAGTACAGGTATTTGAGTTCAACATGTAAGAAGTAGAAAGTACAGGTATTTGAGTTCAACATGTAAGAAGTAGAAAGTACAGGTATTTGAGTTCAACATGTGAGAAGTAGAAAGTACAGGTATTTGGGTTCAACATGTAAGAAGTAGAAAGTACAGGTATTTGTATTCAACATGTAAGAAGTAGAAAGTACAGGTATTTGAGTTCAACATGTAAGAAGTAGAAAGTACAGGTATTTGAGTTCAACATGTAAGAAGTAGAAAGTACAGGTATTTGTGTTCAACATGAGAAGTAGAAAGTACAGGTATTTGAGTTCAACATGTAAGGGAGAAAGTACAGGTATTTGTATTCAACATGTAAGAAGTAGAAAGTACAGGTATTTGAGTTCAACATGTAAGAAGTAGAAAGTACAGGTATTTGTGTTCAACATGTAAGAAGTAGAAAGTACAGGTATTTGAGTTCAACATGTAAGAAGTAGAAAGTACAGGTATTTGAGTTCAACATGTAAGAAGTAGAAAGTACAGGTATTTGAGTTCAACATGTAAGAAGTAGAAAGTACAGGTATTTGAGTTCAACATGTAAGAAGTAGAAAGTACAGGTATTTGAGTTCAACATGTAAGAAGTAGAAAGTACAGGTATTTGAGTTCAACATGTGAGAAGTAGAAAGTACAGGTATTTGGGTTCAACATGTAAGAAGTAAAAAGTACTTAAGTAACGAAGTATTTGTACTCCACTATTTCCCACCTCTGAAGCCATGCAATCTGAGTTTAATGCATAAAGTTTGACACATGTCCGGATAGTAGAACCAGCTTTAAATATAAAGGTAATTATCAAAGAAATGTAAAATATCGTGGTTAAATATCTTTGAATTAGACAAAGACAGTCTGCCCTTCATCTGAACCCCGGTCCTCAGGTTTGACTTTTAATGTTGTTAATTGCAAATCCCAATGTATGCCTAAACTCACAATGGGAAAAGTGTGTAATAAATACTAGATACTAAAGATGATGCAGAAACGACACGATAAATCATAAATTAAAACTTGGGACTCTAATGGAACACAGATATTCACTAGTAGTTACCATTTCAATACCACTGTTCAATGTTGACCACAATTCCACATAAAAACACATGCTCCATTACCACTGCTCGTTACGTCACATCTCTGCACGACTGCCCATACTCTCATGTGCACAAGTTGTGATGGAAAACTCTTCTGACCCCTTACTTATATAAAGGTATTCTGTATTTGTTTTATTTACAATTGCATTCATGGAATAGTTTAGAATGAAAGAGCAGCGCTGGAGTTTGACTCTTTTCAAAACTGCACAAACCCTGAGATTATAGCTATTATGTAAGCATGTTTTTACATATGGGTTTATTCAGACATTTATATCTAATTTACTATTATGATATTTAAGTAGGACGAGGGGTGGGTGACATTTTACCTTAAATGAATAGATCAATTATGTTTTGCACCGGTCAGGATGTCATTTCAAAGGGGGTCCAAAAAAATATATATTATCATTAACTCTATAATTCATTACAACAGAAACACAGTCAAACATTAACATTTTTAAGACAGGGAAGTTGTATTTTCAAATGTCTTCCCCACAGGTTTGTT
>NW_022992229.1:30000-35000 GCF_902827175.1 Gymnodraco acuticeps | reverse complement strand
TTTTTGCTGAGACAGAAAGAATGCCTTTAAGACTGGAAACATCTGTATCATCCTCTCAATGCCTGGGAACAATGACAGCCACCTTGTCTTGCTGTGAGAAAGCATCCTTCTGTATTCAACGTCAACACAATCACAGTACTCCTTCAGGCTCTCAGTGCGCACAGTGTAAATGTGGAAGTACTGGTAGATTTTGAACATGATATTCTCAAGTTCAATATCTATTGTGTCTGCCCCATGATGAACACAAGTATTCAATAAGTGTGCTGGGCAACCCACACCGATCAGAGTGTTCTTCTGCAGCAACCTCTTCAAATTTGCAAACACATTCTTTCCCCTTCATCACGTCGGATTCCTCCAAAGTTTGTGTTGCAATTGTCGCCATACATGCAATGCATTTTTCAGACAAATTGTTTTTTGCCAATGTTTCAATGAGATAATGGTTTCTGCTGTCTCATTTGGTGTGTCTTTAACCTCGATTCATTTTGTTTGCATGCCACCCCTCTTCCAGTCAAAGTACTGGATTGGGAATATTTCCACTGCTCCGTGGTTACTCCCGTAGAAACACCACAGTACTGGATTTCTTTGAGTGCTTCATGTGCGACATCAATCGAGTGGGGCGCTATAACACCATTGACAATGGCTTCGGTTTTAGTGCGCGCACTACTGAATTTGTTGGCAGTGTCAGAGTCTGGAAATGCTTTTTTTAGCAAGGCACTTGTGCAATCCATAGATCTGTAGCGGTTGTGATGTTTCACAGTGTGAAATGCAAACGCACCCTCCGCTGCATTTACAGCATCCTCTGTTTTGCCTGGTCTAACAAAGAAGTCTGTCAACTTTGCCGACAAACTCTCACCTTGCACAGCTTTCCTGTTTGTCTGTGTCCATGTGCGCTTTAACATCGCCTTTATTGGACACACACACGTATGTGCAAGCTTTGCACACGGTGCACTCCGCCTCCCATTTGTTCCGACCGGGTCGGTACATTTGGAATTTCTTCTGCAATTTATCTGTAAAAGTACATTTGCGCTTTGGCATTGTGAATGTGAGCTGCGGTCCGCTCTGTCCCCTTCCTCTGTGTGTCAGCGTAGTTGTAGAGCCGCCCACAAAGCTTCACACTCAGGGATTACGTCACACACGCAACAGAGTACCGTAGTATTCTGTGCAATGCGCCAGTCAATTTAAGTACATGCAAACGGTCCGCGAAACCCGGACATTTTCATGAATTTATAAACCCCCCCCCGGACGACCCGGACAGGGCGTGAAAAGAGGACATGTCCGGGCAAAAGAGGACGTTTGGTCATCCTAAACTACACCATTGTTTGGTTTCCATGGTAGCACGTCCCTTTAGTAGTGCGCGCAACTGAAAGTCTGAGAGGGTGAGGAAGATATATCACAGAAAACTGAACAAGAATGGACAACTCCACCCTCTGCTCACTCCTTTCCTGTAAAATACAGGTCCAGCCCACACATATGCTCCATCAAGGATGGATGGTGCTACAAGCAAGGCAGTGCACTTACAACTACAATAAGCACGTTAATGTTAATCTAATACAGCTCCGGCGATCCACTACCAGCACCCCCCCCCGCGGTTTTGAAATGCTCCAGATTTCTGAGGTCTCAATGTTGGCAAGTATGGTTGTACATGAAACCACTTGGTAATATATAAATATGTATATGTTGAAGCCTGTTATGATCAATTGTGATTAAAACTTTATCTAAAAAGTAAAGCTGATGATGGATTACTGTGGTGGAGTTAAAATAACAATAGCCTATTTATTTTTGAAATGTGATGGAGTAAAAGGATAGTAACTGTGATTATTCATGTTAGCCCACAAGTAACTAAAACAATTGCAAGTGCAATAAGAAGCTACAGGAACGTTAATCTACGTCGGTCATATTAACTTTATTTAATACAACATTTACGGTAGAAGTTTTTACATCATACAGCCCATGTAGTAGGGCTGTGCAATTAATCGTATTTTAATCGCAATTACGATTTTGGCTTGCAACGATTACGAAAACAACGTAATCGAAATAAAACGATTATTATTTTTATTTTAAAAAAAAATGTAATTATTATTATTTTTTTAATTGTTTTTTCAGTTGAATTATACTTAAAGTTCAGGGTAATCAACTCTTAACATACGGTTTTTTTTCAATAAATGGATGTTTTCAAAGTAAATGGATAATCGTTTTTAATAATCGTGATCAATTATTGACCAAAATAATCGTGATAATGATTTTTGCCATAATCGCACAGCCCTACCATGTAGTATAATATTTTACAAATGATGAATTACAGCAAACATGTGCATTATTACAGCTCCGTGGGCTCACTGGCAGTAAGGCGATATGGGTCCGTTGTTATTGTGCATCCATGGGTAAAGAGAAACTCATGTAGTACTGAACACGTAACATGAACGTGCCGGGCGGCGCGGTCCCATGGGTTAGATGCGCGTTCATAATGCCGAGGGAAATAACTCTCAGAATAACGTTATTAGCACATTTTTACAACTTGAGGAACGAATGTTTTTAATAAGGGCTATACAAACGTTCATACTGGGTAGTTTATTTAGTTTTAAAAAAAGTATCCAACGAGTTACAGACCACTTTTTCCCAATGTAAGTCAATGGGAAAAAGTGTTTTCCGGGCCCAGCAACCTAAAGGAAGTGTAGTATCACCTATAGTGGCAATTTGTCATACTGGGTAGTTTATTTAGTTTTTCAATGGGAAAAAGTCTTCCGGGCCCAGCAACCTAAAGGAAGTGTAGTACCTGTAGCCTGTAGTGGCTATTTGTCAACAACACCAAAGTTTCAAAAGGCCACTGAGGCACCAGTTAGCAGATCTTACGCAGATCAGGATCCGGTAATTAATCCATTGTCCAGACAAGGCATCGACGTTTTTGTTGTATTTATTAGCTTCACCTTGCGGGAACAATACAGCAAAAGGTGTTGAAATGTTTACTCAGCCCTGACACTGGTAAAAAACCATATACCTTCCCGGTGCCCACTGACTGCTGCTGTGCCCTGATTGACTTAAATAAACCCAGCTGTGTGCCCAAATTGACCCATCACCTTCAAAATAAAAGCATCTTAGCTGGAACACAACTTAACTTAAATAATATGGCTGTAAATCAATTAATTCTACAAAACAAAAAATAACAAATAAATACATTAAATAAATGTGAAAATACTGAATAGCTTCCACATGCCGGCCCCTAATTGTGAGAATCACAATTACCCTTATGTAAAACATATAAGGGAGCTATTCTCTCTATCCATGAGCCATAGTGTCTTCTGTGTCACCTTCTCTGTAGCCACTGAAAGATAAACAGATGGTAAGAAGACAGGAAGAGAAAATAGATAGAATTGTCCATGATCTTATTCTGTGGCCTCCACCAGCAGGCAGATCTTCGTCACAGGTCTCTCCAAGACGCTGGTTTTGGTTTGGATGCACACAGAGCGGACCAATCCTTTGGAGTCAGACTTGGTTCCTTTTTCTTTTGACTCAGAAGCAACATAAGTCTTTTAAGTTCAAGGAACCAGGCAACAGACGTTTTAAGCTTCTTCCAAGATGAGAAGTAGTTGATGAGATGGTCTGTTGGATTTTCTGAATCCTTAACAATAGCATTCACTGCTGCTTCTCTTTTGACCTCCGGGTCATCAGTGGGAATGACTGAATCCATTTCCAGTGTAGGCCACTCACTCTCAGGGAAATACAGGAGTTCTGGGCCTTTAATCCATTTTCCACGTGTGAGAAATTCTTCGGCTCTTAATCCACGTGAGGCTTCGTCAGCAGGATTGGCCTTGGAGCCCACATACTTCCACTGGTCAACATCTGTAGCTTCTCTGATCTCAGTGACAACTGACGTATGAAAACGTCTGGTTTCATTGGAGATGTATTTGATGACAGTCGTGCTATCGGTTCAAAACACTGACTTCTCCAGTTGAATACATTTAAATACACAATATAAAATATCAAGAAGACACTGTAGTGATCTCTAAAACAGTTGAGTGCAGGACGTCCAAAGATATTAACAGGAGGATGCAAAACAGACCAACTAGGCTTTATTTAAACATTAAACATTACTTTAAGTTAAGGTCTTCTTGAATAAGAAAAAAACGTTGGGGTTATCCACAGATAAATATGAAGTCTGACAAAGTACTTAACGTCCAATATATTGCATAGTTTATTTTGGCACTTGACAATCACCTTCCCTGAATTTGATTCTGGGTAGTGTAGTGTCTTCAGAAACTGTAGTGTCAAAACTCCTATTTGTTTCTCTGAATCGAAGGTTAAACACACAAAAGCATTGTACACCATTTAAACCAATCAATATTGTGTAATTAACAAGGATAAACTGATGTTGTTTTAGTGGATGAGTAATGCAGATATCACTGTGTAATAATTTGACAGTGAGGGAATACTTCCGGTTTTATTGTGAAAACTTAGAGACCGGAAAAACAGTTTTCACCCACGCTAACTTTACATGGAAGCTGCACACACGTTATCCTGATGAGACCTCAGATCATCTTCGTAATATCTATCAAACTATTGTAGTGGACATTTCTTTTCTGCACCTTATATGCTAAAACCAAATGCTTCTCAAAGCATCGTCTAACACTACTGTACCATTTTCCAATTATGTGCTGTTTTCTCTGCATACTCTAATGGGGGTTTTCTTCCCAAGCGCTTCAAGGCCACAGAGCTGATTTGGCAGACTATGTTGAGACTACTCCTCTTCACACAAAGTCTCACAAGACTTTTTAACCTTTTAAGACCTTTTTTAAGACCCTTTCCATACATTTTAAGACCTCATCGCAACTTCGAGTTCTAACCGGTTACAATTACCTTGGCGACACTTTACCTCACATTTCTATATTGATTAGCTAAACAGAGTGCAGACAGACGACTGAAGCCTCCTCTCCACATGAACTTCAACCTCTCTGTGAAGGTGAGGGTTAATGCAGGATGCTGCTTTGTTGCTTCTGTACTCTGTG
>NW_022992229.1:0-25000 GCF_902827175.1 Gymnodraco acuticeps | reverse complement strand
TGTTATACTGAGTGATATATATTATACACACTGCTCTGCTTTCTGCATGGACCTTACAGCTGTTTTCTCTGGAAAGATCGCGACACGATGAAAGCAGTTTCTAAAATAATATCCAGGGGATGCATGCATAGCTGTCATTGGCTGAGATAAGTCCGGCCGTGCTCCACCGTTCCCGGAAATGCATCCGTGGAGGAGCCGTGGAGGAACCATTAGTGTATCCTCGGTTAGAGCTCCGCCAGAGAGCCTCCTCGACGCTCGGTGTGCATTTAGAGAAATGAGACGTCCTTCAAAATGGCGCGCTGAAATTCATTTCCGGGTCACTACCGGAGGACCGAGGAGTCGAGCAGTCGAGGAGGGGAAATTTGAGTATTGAGAAGCCTCTATTGTACTTAAATCTTGGTATGTAAAGCAATAAAACAGCGCGCTATCGGCAGACGGACAGAAAACGAAACTTAAAGGAACAGTGAACATTATGCCTTGTCAATTCTGACGTTACGTCAACAGATGGCGCTGTTCTCACAGAATCAGCCCATGCAAAGACAGTGTTAAATTGAGCGAAATGAGGAATGGCTAAAATGCATGATTTGTTTGGTATTTTGACAAATAAAAAGTATAAATATGCCTTATATAGGTTTGGTCCTACACTATATTATTCAAATATAGCATGATAGGTCCACTTTAAAGGAACAGTGAACATTATGCCTGTCAATTCTGACGTTACGTCAACAGATGGCGCTGTTGGGATGGGATCTGTAATGGAAAAAAGGATTACCCAACACAAGGCCAATAGATGGGAATTGTTTATTGTAAACTGTGAAAAAAACAAAATATGCTTAATTGCGGCTCCTACACTCTTAAACCCACTATGGTTTTTCTCCTGAGTGAACACGAAGATGTGATTTGAGAGCACTTGATGTAGTGAAAGTTTTCCCACACTCTTCACACCAGTAAGGTTTTTCTCCAGTGTGAATACGGTGATGTGATTCTAGAGCACCTGATGTAGTGAAAGTTGTCCCACACTCTTCACACCAGTAAGGTTTTTCTCCAGTATGAATACGGTGATGTGATACTAGAGCACTTGATTGAGTGAAAGTTTTCCCACACTCTTCACACCAGTAAGGTTTTTCTCCAGTATGAATACGTTGATGTCTTTTGAGAGCACCTGATCTAGTGAAAGTTGTCCCACACTCTTCACAGCTGTAAGGTTTTTCTCCAGTATGAATACGGTGATGTGATTCTAGCGCACCTGATGTAGTGAAAGTTGTCCCACACTCTTCACAGCTGTATGGTTTTTCTCCAGTATGAATAAGGTGATGTGATTCTAGAGCACCTGATGTAGTGAAAGTTTTCCCACACTCTTCACAGCTGTAAGGTTTTTCTCCAGTATGAATACTTGATGTGTTTTGAGAGCACCTGATGTAGTGAAAGTTTTCCCACACTCTTCACACCAGTAAGGTTTTTCTCCAGTATGAATACTTGATGTCTTTTGAGATGATCTGATCTAGTGAAAGTTGTCCCACACTCTTCACAGCTGTAAGGTTTTTCTCCAGTATTAATATGTTGATGTGATTTGAGAGCACCTAATGTAGTGAAAGTTGTCCCACACTCTTCACAGCTGTAAGGTTTTTCTCCAGTATGAATACGGTGATGTGATTCTAGAGCACCTGATGTAGTGAAAGTTGTCCCACACTCTTCACAGCTGTATGGTTTTTCTCCAGTATGAATACGGTGATGTGATTCTAGAGCACCTGATGTAGTGAAAGTTTTCCCACACTCTTCACAGCTGTAAGGTTTTTCTCCAGTATGAATACGGTGATGTGATTCTAGAGCACCTGATGTAGTGAAAGTTTTCCCACACTCTTCACAGCTGTAAGGTTTTTCTCCAGTATGAATACATTGATGTGATTTGAGAGCACCTGATGTAGTGAAAGTTTTTCCACACTCTTCACAGCTGTAAGGTTTTTCTCCTGTATGAATACGTTGATGTGTTTTGAGAGCACCTGATTGAGTGAAAGTTTTCCCACACTCTTCACAGCTGTACGGTTTTTGTCCTGTGTGAATACGCAGGTGGCTCTTTAAATGTCCAGATGCTGTAAAGGATTTGTCACATTGCTGACAGCTGTGACGTCTCTCTCTTCCTTTCGGTTTCTAGAACAGACGGACAGAGAAAGAGAGAAAGTCAATCTAAAAAGCATAAATACACAAGTTAACACAATAAAAACTCACTTAATATAAACCTTGAGTTAACAAAATACTACTTAACAACTGTTTGTCTTTATTATATTTGATACAGTAATACAGCAATATTCTAACCAAAGTATATACCAGAGGTCGTCGTCTTGAACGCCTGTACACCAAAACTGGCCTTGTAGTGCACAAGGACATGTACAACAGCCACATACTTGCCTATAAGGATGCTCTTTCCTCTGCTAAAACAGCATACTATGCCAATTTAATTAGGTTAGGTGAAGGAAACACCAGAACTCTGTTCTCTACAGTCAACAGCATTCTACAGCCACCGGCCTCTCTTGCACCCCACCTGTACTCAACCTCTCAATGTAACACCTTCATGACCTTTTTCAATGCCAAAATCAAAAATATTCACCAGCAACTGACCTCCTCCAGCTATACATCACTTCACTCAACTCCGTATGCTCCCTTCTCCTCCCCACTATCCAGCTTCGAACTTCCCACTGTCGCTGAAATATCAAATCTCATTCGGAAATCAAAATCATCCACCTGCCAGCTTGACCCCCTTCCTACCCACCTAGTTAAAGCATGTCTACCTTCTCTCTCCGCTTTAATTACCGAGATAATTCACTCCTCCCTTACCTCTGGTCTCGTCCCCTCATCCCTCAAAACAGGTGCAATAACCCCTATTCTCAAGAAACCTGGTGCGGACCCCAACAACTTGAATAATTTCCGCCCAATCTCTAATTTACCATTTGTCTCCAAGATACTCGAAAAAACAGTTGCAGCCCAAGTCCACACTCATCTGAACAACAATAATCTTTTTGAAGAATTTCAGTGTGGCTTCCGCTCCTCACACAGTACAGAGACGGCCATGGTTAAAATCACAAACGATCTCCTAGTAGCAGCTGACTCTGGGTTCTTATCGATACTCATCCTCCTTGACCTGACTGCAGCCTTTGACACCATCTCACACCAAATCCTCCTTGACAGATTATCTTCCATTGGTATCACTGGCACATCCCACACCTGGTTTAGATCTTTCCTCTCCGGCCATACTCACTTTGTCCAACTCAAACACTTCAAATCACAGTCCCATCCAGTCTTCACTGGTGTTCCTCAGGGTTCTGTCTTGGGCCCCCTCCTATTTATCATCTACCTCCTACCTCTCGGCCATATCTTCAGAAAATACGCAATCCAATTTCACTGCTACGCGGATGACACCCAGCTCTATTTTTCCACCAAACCCACTTCCACTCTCCCCCCCACTGCCCTTTCCGACTGCTTACTGGTTCTCATCCAACTTCTTAAAACTCAACAGTGATAAAACCGAGTTTCTCCTAGTTGGCTCCAAGTCCACTCTGGCTAAAACTGACAAATTCTTCCTCACTATTGACAATTCCACAGTCTCACCCTCCCCCCAAGTTAAGAGTCTGGGTGTCATCCTTGACAGCACCTTATCATTTGAAGCTCACATCAACAACATCACTCGATCTGCCTACTTCCACCTCCGCAATATTAACCGCCTCCGCCCGTCACTCACACCCAACAGCACCGCCATCCTCGTCCACGCCCTCGTTACGTCCCGTATCGATTATTGCAACTCCATCCTCTCTGGTCTTCCTCAGAAATCCCTACGTAAGCTCCAACAGGTCCAAAACTCAGTCGCCCGTATCATCACCAGAACTCCTTTCATTAATCATATCACTCCGGTTCTCTAACAACATTGGCTCCCCGTTAAGCACCGCATAGACTTCAAAGTGTTGTTCCTCACCTTCAAGGCCCTTCACACTCTTGCCCCTCCATATCTCTCTGAGCTCCTTCACATCTACACTCCCTCTCGTACTCTCCGATCCTCCTCTGCCTTCCAACTCACTGTACCTTCTGCCCGCCTGATCACCATGGGGTCACGAGCCTTCAGCCACTCTGCCCCCCGTCTCTGGAACTCTCTCCCACAAGACATCCGCAATATGGACTCCCTCCCACCCTTCAAATCCAGCCTGAAAACACACCTTTTTAAACTGGCGTATTCTATTTCTTAATCTCTGCTAAACTGATTGTTGTTTTTAAGTCTCTGTTTTTTAAGTCTCTGTTATTTAAGTATTTTTTTTAAGTCTTGTATTACTGTGTGCTCTTCTTTGTTGATTGTTTTAAATTATGCTCTGTAAGGTGTCCTTGAGAGCTTTGAAAGGCGCCCATAAATAAAATGCATTATTATTATTATTAGAGGTGGGGGACTCGAGTCACATGACTTGACTCGAGTCACATGACTTGCCTATTTTTTGACTTGAGACTTGCTTGACTAACATTGATAAAAGACTCGACTTGACTTTGACTTGGTATTCATGACTTGAGACTTAGGCTTGAGACAGATGACTCGAAAGGACTTTACTTTTTAAAATAGAATATTTCCATTTGCATTTGTACGAAGCACCTAGAGGGCAATGAAAGAAAAAAAAGAGAGAGAAAGTCTCTTCTCGTTCGCAGGAGAAAGTAGGAAGTGGAGCGCACAGGAGACAGCCGTTTCATTGCAGACTGTTATGCTTATGTGGGGAAATACATACATTATTTGAGATAGATTTCAAACTCGGACTTCATTTTAGGGACATTTCGGCCAGGGGTGTAGAGTTATTTGTTCAAGCACCGGATCGGAAAAACAGGAGAGTCTGTGAACCAGTCTGCCTTGACCTATGTATTCATGTCTGTGACTCTCACAGTATCTGCTGCTTCATAGAAGAAAAACCTCCTTCACTTCATGAAATCTCTGCAGCACCAGGAGGCAGTAACGTGACCTATGTATTCATGACACACACACACACACACACACAAATTATTCCCCCTATCACCTGTTGTATGTTTTCAGAGCCCCACTCTCCATTGTTGTTAATGTTGAAAATAAAACTCTAGTTTCATAACCACTGTCTTTTAACTGATTTAAACTGGGGTTATTCATCAGGATTTCGTAGGACTTGACTTGCTTGACTCTCACCCCAGTAACTTGAGACTTGCACATGTATGACTTACTCCCACCTCTGGTATACAGGAGACAGAGGGAGACGGCATCCTGTCACTGCGAGTCTCAGTATGCTCCGTTCCTCTTGTGTTTTGTTTTTTTGTCTAAACTTTGTTGTGTCTGTATGAAACGTCATTTTGAGAGACCATGGTTTTGATCCTGTGGATTACGTTTGCCTTCTGCAGACCATGTCTGACCATTCAACTTTCCAAGACCCACCTGAGTGACAGCACGAACAGGTATGGTGAGGAGCCCCGGCCTCTACGCTGCTACAGACGCGAGGCAATGCTAGGGCTACAATGCTATCGGCCTCCTACGAATACACCAAGCCATCTGTGCTCTTCGTTATTGGATGAAATCCCTCGGGAGCCGCTTAGAAACACCAGGAAAAAGAGACGAGGAAGGAGGGGAGGCGTTCAGAATACGGCGGAGATTCAGCCGGCCACCACTTCCATCCATCATTCTCACAAACCTGCGCTCATTGAGCAACAACGTGGACACACTAAGGACATACACAAGGTACTGTCATGAATTTCTCGAGGCCTCTTTATTATGTTTCACAGAAAGTTGGCTTCAATCTACGATGCCTGAATCTCTCTTTGAAGTACCCGGACTCACCCTTGTTCGAGCAGACAGGGATGCGAACTCGGGGAAAACCAGAGGAGGTGGTATTTGTGTGTATATTAATGATCTGTGGTGCCGATCATACTCAGTCAAATGTAAAACCTGCAATCCCAACGTAGAAATTCTCGGCATGACGTTAAGACCCTTTTATCTGACTAGAGAATCCGGGTGTATTTGACTGTTTGTTGTTTACGTGCCTCCCAGCGGCAGAGGACACTGTGTTCACGAGCTGCAACTCAGCCACCCCGATGCACCGGCAATAGTGCTCGGGGACATGAAGCAATGTCGCCTGGAGACTGTGTTACCTGGGTTCCAGCAGTATGTTAGGGATCACAGCAGGAAAGACAATATCCTGGACAAATGCTTTGTTAATGATAAAGGAGCCTATGTGTCTAAATACAGACCACCAATACTGAACTCTGATCATAGTGTTGTGAATATGATACCAGTGTATAAGACCAAACTCAAGGGAACCAGAAAAGAAAGTAATAAATCATATGTGACTAAGGACATAAAACAAAGACTATGGAGCACTTGAACAGACAGAGAAAGAACTGAAAGTCAAATTGAGGGAATCAAAACACACAGAGAGCTTTTGGGAAATGCTTTTAAAGCCAAAGACCCCAAAAAAGTGTGGGACACCATGAGAACCGTGACAGGAATGACCTCTTCAGCTAAACCTATTGTGACGGACAAGACATACTTGATCCATACCAATTTGCCTATAAGCAAGGGGGTGGTACTGCTGCTACTCTGGTTCACATCATCACTAAACATTTAGATAAACGTCACACCTATGCAAGAGCCCTCTTCCTAGACTTCTCAGCAGCAACACAATACAAGCAGACATCTTGGTGTCAAAAATGGAAGTAAATCCATACCTGATTTAGTGGTATGCCGCTTTCCTCACCAGTAGAGAGCAACTTGACCAAACCCTGTCATCTGCCATCACAACCAATGTAGGGCCCCCCAGGGCTGCGGGAGTTCAGCTGTGCTCTTAGCTTCTTTTAGCTTCTTTTGATGACTTTACTGAACTGCTGTCTATAACATCTCAGTAAATGAGCTAATAGATTATTTAAATTCAAAAATAACTAAGGTAAAGGAAGTGACTGGGAAGAAAAGATCTCCATGGAGAAAGGCCATGACCGTGAGAACAGCAAAAAGAGAGTGTCGAAAAGCTGAACGCAGGTGGAGAAAAATAAATCTCCAGGTTCACTTTGAAATCTATAAAGAGAGACTTGGCTTTTATCATTTGGAATTGTAAATTGCACGACAGTCTTTCTTCTCTGACATCATTACCAAAAACAAAAACAATGCACGTGCCTTATTTGCTACCGTGGACAGACTAACTAACCCCCCAGTGTCAGTATCCCCCCCCCCATTCAGAAAATCAGACCAGCAGTCAGTGCCTCTGCATCAGGTACAGCAGATGTGTTGTCTCTGTGTCCACCTAAAATCAATACAAACACCATGACACAGTTCCATCAGATTAATGATAAAAACCTAGAGGACATTATTCAACTTCTGAAATCCTCCTCCTGCTGCCTTGATATTATTCCAACAGGGTTTTTCAAGATGGTTTTCCTTGCATGGCCTCAGATCTACTTCACACCTCATTCACACCAACGGTGTTTCAGGGCCGGTTCGGAGCTGGAGCTTGAAAAGCACCGGGTTTTCCTGTTCACACTTGCGGCTTTCACACCAGCGCTTTTCCCTTTCTAGCTCCGAGCTAGAGCTTTTCTGGTTCAGCTCCGGTTTCCCTTTTCTGCCCCCGTTCTGTTCACACCGCCCAGCACCCGACTGGTGCTGCCGCTGCTGCGTCATGACGTCACCATTTACATCGCTGATTTGCTCCCCAACGGCATTACGGCGCTCACAACAACAACAACGGGGAACTGCGTCGGGTCGATGATCGTGTTGCTTTTAATCACACGAAGCCAGAATAAATTAATAACGACTTCTCCAACCTTATGCTTTGCTCCAGAGTGCCGTGGTTCATTGTTTATTAATGTGTTTCTGCAGCATTTACCGACCGCTGCAGTGTTGGCTGCTCTTCCACGGGAGTTTATTCTCCTCCGTTAGCTCCCGGTTAGCTCACACTGCAGCGGCCGCTCTAAAGTATTCACTGTCCGACTCACACAAGCAGCTGATACATATCCCCAGTTCCCCTTAGCCTAAGTGAATGTGTGTCAGTCTGAAGTGACGCTGTTTGGTATCACAACGCTGTTATGAAAGTTTCTCTGGTATAAAATGGGTGATGTTAGCATAGCAACCGAAGCTAAACTGACTACTTGCTATTGCTATCCTATTGTGGCATAAACCGTTTTCTACAGGCACATTTTACCGGCGCATTTTTATTATGATTCTACTTGTGATAGTCGGACACGACAACCTGTGCAGCCCATGTATTGATTCCATCCGATAGCTGCTATAATACAAAACAACACGTCTGCCTCTCTCCACAATGATCAATAACAGTGAACGGATGGTCAAAGTAAGGTACAAATAAACAGAATCACACGAAGCCTGGTTAGTGTTGCCTGACTTTATAAAGTGTGTTTATAAGCAGGGGTGCACATCACTTTTTTGCCCTGGTTCTCAAAGGAGCACCTGGAGATGTTGCTCATCCTTAAAATGAAATAAACGGTAACTTTTGAGGGGTCTTGACTTTATTTGCCAGACACACGGCACTGAACACACATGCAGAGGTGAACACAGAACACACATGCAGAGGTGAACACAGAACACACATGCAGAGGTGAACACTGAACACACATGCAGAGGTGAACACAGAACACACATGCAGAGGTGAACACTGAACACACATGTAGAGGTGAACACTGAACACACATGCAGAGGTGAACACAGAACACACACGCAGAGGTGAACACTGAACACACACACAGAGGTGAACACAGAACACACATGCAGAGGTGAACACTGAACACACACACAGAGGTGAACACAGAACACACATGTAGAGGTGAACACTGAACACACATGCAGAGGTGAACACAGAACACACACACAGAGGTGAACACTGAACACACATGCAGAGGTGAACACAGAACACACATGCAGAGGTGAACACAGAACACACATGCAGAGGTGAACACAGAACACACATGCAGAAGTGAACACAGAACACACATGCAGAGGTGAACACTGAACACACATGCAGAAGTGAACACAGAACACACATGCAGAGGTGAACACAAGACAACATTAGCACGACCAGTAATCCTACAAGCTGTCATCACTACCCTCCTGACTGTTCTCCTCACTGTCTTCCTCTCTGTCAGACATGGTAGCTAATGATGTAGGCCTACTTCTTCCTCTCTGGTTGAGTCTGCGATTAGCTGCTTGCATCCACAAGTCAACAGCTGGGTTTGGGTCGAAAGTCTCTGTTGTCATCTTAGACAAGTGGATGTAATCAAATAAGTATGTGAACATAACCAATAACCTACCATAACCAATAACAAATTAATTTAACTTATTTTATTTTTGTTGTTCATATTTTATTTTACCTTAACATTTATTTATGCACTTTTTTTTATCTCTCCAGTTTTAAAGGATATTTTTGGTTACTGTCCTATAGTATACATTGGAATGATTTTAAACCTGTTTATCCCAATAATTATAAAGGAGTGCCTTGGAAATATGTGTTTACATAAATTGTGACCAAACCGTTTGAACTTAGACTAAAGTGAACTATCTAAACACTCAGAGTCCTTACCTCACTGAGCTGTAGTATCAGCCTCTCAGTCTGACTGGAGAGGACTCTCCCTCCACATTATTGTAGAAACATCTTCTTCTTATATCCGTTAAAGCAGCTAGCACCAGATGCTAATAACAACAGCGCCGGTACCGGGCGGTGCGCCCTTCTCTCTCCCTCGCTCACTCGCATTTTGGCTGTGAGCTGCGGGCGCCAGATAAACCAACATCCCCCATTTTCATCACTTACAACGCCCATCGTACAGGGCAAATGAAACGTGTAACCGGGGTGAAAAGGGTGTTACATTTACTTAATTATGAATATTGTTACATCAAGGCCTCCCAGAGCTGCCAGCGCAGCGCCTCCACAGATCTGGCGCCCTAGGCGAACATCTATTATGCCAGTGCTACGGGCCGGCCCTGATGCCGCATGCGCACCAGTTATGTGCAGCCCTGTTTATAAGCACTACTGCTTGTAGGCAGGCATGACAGTCGACCCATGTTCAGGGGAGGTGGGTTTAGTTTGCTGCACGCCTCGACGTAAGAGAGACGTAAGCGACGCCACCTCTTAGCTCCGAAGCTCTTGCCTCTAGACCGACAATTTTTTGGAGCTGGAAGTTACCGGATTCCGGAGCTAAGAGCCGGCGCCGCTGCGGTGTGAACAGGAAAAAACGGCGCATTTAAGGCTCCAGCTCCGAGCCGGAGCTGAAAAAGCGCTGGTGTGAAAGGGGCAACTGAAGCGGAGCAGCCTCTTAGCTCCGGAATCCGGTTCGTTTCAAGCACAAAAAAATGTCCGGCCAGAGAAAACTTTCCGGAAACTTACCACCCTAGCAGTAACTATAGTAACGCAGTGTAGGCGGAGCCGCGACGTCATCTTCAATGTGTGTCACTACCCGATCTGCAGCCCTGCCCTATCTGCAGTGCGCATGTGCGAGATGGTCCGCCATATTTGACAACTCCATACGGCAACTCTAATAGGACATTTGACACAGTGGCGTTTGGCAAAGCAGAAAAAGAACACTCAAAAAACCCGACAATATTAATCTGAACGAGAGAGATGAGTTATTGTTATTACAACGTGACTTCACTATTATTGAACAACTCCTTTTATTGGGTCATTTTATTGGGTTAAGTACATTGTCAGAATAAGTGAGAAATGGATGTAACTTCTGTTAGACAGCCATCATACATACTGAAGAAATATTGACTGAATGTATGCAATATGTATGGCATTCATAATTTATATCTAATTACATTAACTGTGAATGTCCTTCATTTTATTTCAAATAACAACATATTTTAATAAAGATATTTGAGAGTTTATGACTCGCGCATGAACGATGCAAATCGGGCAGCCGTCTAGATGTCAAATGTCCTATTAGAGTTGCCGTATGGAGTTGTCAAATATGGCGGACCTTCTCGCACATGCGCACTGCAGATAGGGCAGGGCTGCAGATCGGGTAGTGATAATGTGAACCACAAAACCAACATCAGCCGTTAGCTGTTAGCCCTCAGAGCTCACAGCTCCTCATATCTGTTTAGAAACTAGACAGAAGTTAAACAAGTACAAACCACAGACTGTCCGTGTCATGGTGAATACAGTCGCTGCTTTATTTATGTCTGTATAGGGCGTTCCGAGCTGAATAAGGGCGTCAAATGAAGGCAAGACGCCCGCCTGGCGGAAACGCTGGAATTAGGAATATATTGTGATGAAGTGCACACTGACCTGAGCTCCAGGGGTCTCTTTCTTCTCCTCCATGCTGCTCATCAGCTGTCCTGATGAAGACCACAGAGCTGCTTCATTATTAATATAATACAAATATTTAGATATAATTCATCATAAACTGTCAGCAGTGAAGAGGAGGAATTCAAAGAGTTTATTCAATGATATGTTCTATTTCTAGATGCTTATATGTAGTGTTTTATCACACCATGTGCAGTGCCTTGTCTTATCTATGCTGCTGTGACGTAAACATGTTCCAAATTGATCCATTTAGTCAATGTGAAGCTAAGCAGAGGAGAACATGATAGAAAGGTCAGATAGTTATTAACGTTACATGCACATTACTTTAACCATTACGATAAAAAGTTGGTTTTCTGTGTAAATTATTATTAATATAATACAAATATTTAGATATAATTCATCATAATCTGTGTAGCAACTTACATTCTAACTTACAGCTCACAGTTTGTTCACTTTTATTTCATTAAAATGACTTTATTCACATAGAAAGTGACATTAATGGTTGTTTGAACCACTGTTATAGCGCTATCCGTGTGTAACTATCACTAAGTTAACACAGAAAGCAAACATTAGCTAGTGAGACTGTTTAATGTACTCCATGTATACAGTATTTTCTGTATATTGTGTATTCTTTAGATACTCTAGTGATATGTGTCCTGTGTGTATACTTGCTGCTAATGCTTCATTTGTATTATATCTTATTGCATCTTTTAAATATGTTTAACTCGTGTAATGCCTGAAAACACTTCTGCTGTGACACATTCATTTCCCAGTTTAAGATAAATCATTATTTAAATAAAGTATATCTATTTATCTAATGAGCTAAACCGTCGCTTAGCTTAGCGTTAGCTGCTAACTGAAGAACCCCATTCATTTCAATGGGAAAAATGCTACGTCACGGCGAATGGCGATGCTAATAAGCTAGTTAGCATATATTTAAAACCATATCTATGGTAAAGAGCACCAACACAACAACTCAAACCGTCTTAAACACAACTGGTGTAATAAATAACTAACATAAAGTCAGCTGAGCATTACAAATCAACTGTTACTCCCCCAGAGCCGAACTGGAATAATAACTGTAGCTGTTAGCCGATAGCTTTCAGACTGTAGCTGTTAGCCTTTAGCTGTTAGCTTTCAGACTGTAGCTGTTAGACTGAAGATTACAGCTGTTGTGTTAAATAAAATAACTTCTGATTCGTGATTAACTGTAAACTAAGAGGTTTAATCCACTCACCACCTCTTCTTCTTCTTCTTCTTCTTCTTCTTCTTCTTCTTCTTCTTCTTCTTCTTCTTCTTCTTCTTCTTCTTCCGTGTTTATTGGCGGTTGGCAAACCAACTTGTAGGCGCATTACCGCCACCAACTGGACTGGAGTGTGGACAAGAGACTATGCAGAAAACAAGAAACAAAACAAACAAAACAAAGAACCAAAACTCTAGATTATTTTAAATGTATCAATTTCTCTTAGAAACTTAATAATCTCACAATATATATTGCCTGATGTTTTCCCTAACAGCCCTGATAGCGACAAGTCATGGAATGTTGCTTTCTTCAGTGTCTGGAAAAGCACATTTCTCTGAGTACTATATTTCCTGCAAAGCAGTAAAACATGCTCAACAGTTTCTGGCTGGCTGCAGTGTATACACTTTCCGGTTGGATGCTTTCCTATTATACTTAAAGTATGATTGAGACCTGTATTATACTTAAAGTATGATTGAGACCTGTATTATACTTAAAGTATGATTGAGACCTGATAGGGTCCGTGTACTTTTTGTCAGTTTGATTTTTCGTTATAAACAAAAGCCAAAAAACGGAAATACCAGCCTTTTTCCGTTTTTTCGTTTTTTATTTAAAACGAAAAAACGGGAAACCAAAGCCGTTTTTCCGTTGTTGTTGTCTGAATAAAAAGACCGATAACGAGAAAACCTAATTAAAAAAAGGTAAGTGTACGTTTTGTTAGTTTGGGGAAGGTCTCTGGTTTTCTACCAGTGTCAGGGCTGAGTAAACATTTAAACACCTTTTGCTGTATTATTCCCGCAAGGTGAAGCTAATAAATACAACAAAAACGTCGATGCCTTGTCTGGACAATGGATTAATTACCGGCTCCTGATCTGCGTAAGATCTGCTAACTGGTGCCTCAGTGGCCTTTTGAAACTTTGGTGTTGTTGACAAATATCCACTACAGGCGGTACTACACTTCCTTTAGGTTGCTGGGCCCGGAAGACTTTTTCCCATTGAAAAACTAAATAAACTACCCAGTATGAACGTTTGTATAGCCCTTATTAAAAACATTCGTTCCTCAAGTTGTAAAAATGTGCTAATAACGTGATTCTGAGAGTTATTTCCCTCTGCATTATGAACGCGCATCTAACCCACGGGACGGAGCCGCCCGGCACGTTCATGTTACGTGTCCAGTGCTACATGAGTTTCTCTTTACCCATGGATGCACAATAACAACGGACCCATATCGCCTTACTGCCAGTGAGCCCACGGAGCTGTAATAATGCACATGTTTGCTGTAATTCATCATTGGTAAAATATTATACTACATGGTAGGGCTGTGCGATTATGGCAAAAATCATTATCACGATTATTTTGGTCAATAATTGATCACGATTATTAAAAACGATTATCCATTTACTTTGAAAACATCCATTTATTGAAAAAAACCGTATGTTAAGAGTTGATTACCCTGAACTTTAAGTATAATTCAACTGAAAAAACAATTAAAAAAATAATAATAATTACATTTTTTTTTAAAAATAAAAATAATAATCGTTTTATTTCGATTACGTTGTTTTCGTAATCGTTGCAAGCCAAAATCGTAATTGCGATTAAAATACGATTAATTGCACAGCCCTACTACATGGGCTGTATGATGTAAAAACTTCTACCGTAAATGTTGTATTAAATAAAGTTAATATGACCGACGTAGATTAACGTTCCTGTAGCTTCTTATTGCACTTGCAATTGTTTTAGTTACTTGTGGGCTAACATGAATAATCACAGTTACTATCCTTTTACTCCATCACATTTAAAAAATAAATAGGCTATTGTTATTTTAACTCCACCACAGTAATCCATCATCAGCTTTACTTTTTAGATAAAGTTTTAATCACAATTGATCATAACAGGCTTCAACATATACATATTTATATATTACAAAGTGGTTTCATGTACAACCATACTTGCCAACATTGAGACCTCAGAAATCTGGAGCATTTCAAAACCGCGGGGGGGGGGTGCTGGTAGTGGATCGCCGGAGCTGTATTAGATTAACATTAACGTGCTTATTGTAGTTGTAAGTGCACTGCCTTGCTTGTAGCACCATCCATCCTTGGTGGAGCATATGTGTGGGCTGGACCTGTATTTTACAGGAAAGGAGTGAGCAGAGGGTGGAGTTGTCCATTCTTGTTCAGTTTTCTGTGATATATCTTCCTCACCCTCTCAGACTTTCAGTTGCGCACTACTAAAGGGACGTGCTACCATGGAAACCAAACAATGGTGTAGTTTAGGATGACCAAACGTCCTCTTTTGCCCGGACATGTCCTCTTTTCACGCCCTGTCCGGGTCGTCCGGGGGGGGGGGTTATAAATTCATGAAAATGTCCGGGTTTCGCGGACCGTTTGCATGTACTTAAATTGACTGGCGCATTGCACAGAATACTACGGTACTCTGTTGCGTGTGTGACGTAATCCCTGAGTGTGAAGCTTTGTGGGCGGCTCTACAACTACGCTGACACACAGAGGAAGGGGACAGAGCGGACCGCAGCTCACATTCACAATGCCAAAGCGCAAATGTACTTTTACAGATGAATTGCAGAAGAAATTCCAAATGTACCGACCCGGTCGGAACAAATGGGAGGCGGAGTGCACCGTGTGCAAAGCTTGCACATACGTGTGTGTGTCCAATAAAGGCGATCTTAAAGCGCACATGGACACAGACAAACAGGAAAGCTGTGCAAGGTGAGAGTTTGTCGGCAAAGTTGACAGACTTCTTTGTTAGACCAGGCAAAACAGAGGATGCTGTAAATGCAGCGGAGGGTGCGTTTGCATTTCACACTGTGAAACATCACAACCGCTACAGATCTATGGATTGCACAAGTGCCTTGCTAAAAAAAGCATTTCCAGACTCTGACACTGCCAATAAATTCAGTAGTGCGCGCACTAAAACCGAAGCCATTGTCAATGGTGTTATAGCGCCCCCCTCGATTGATGTCGCACATGAAGCACTCAAAGAAATCCAGTACTGTGGTGTTTCTACGGGAGTAACCACGGAGCAGTGAAAATATTCCCAATCCAGTACTTTGACTGGAAGAGGGGTGGCATGCAAACAAAATGAATCGAGGTTAAAGACACACCAAATGAGACAGCAGAAACCATTATCTCATTGAAACATTAGCAAAAAACAATTTGTCTGAAAAATGCATTGCATGTATGGCGACAATTGCAACACAAACTTTGGAAGAATCCGACGTGATGAAGGGGAAAGAATGTGTTTGCAAATTTGAAGAGGTTGCTGCAGAAGAACACTCTGATCGGTGTGGGTTGCCCAGCACACTTATTGAATACTTGTGTTCATCATGGGGCAGACACAATAGATATTGAACTTGAGAATATCATGTTCAAAATCGACCAGTACTTCCACATTTACACTGTGCGCACTGAGAGCCTGAAGGAGTACTGTGATTGTGTTGACGTTGAATACAGAAGGATGCTTTCTCACAGCAAGACAAGGTGGCTGTCATTGTTCCCAGGCATTGAGAGGATGATACAGATGTTTCCAGCCTTAAAGGCATTCTTTCTGTCTCAGCAAAAACCACCCATAGTGATCAAGAAGTGTTTTGAAAACGAATTCAGTGAGATCTACCTCTGGCACATGCACTCACTCATGTCTGCGTTCCACACCCACATTCAAGACATGGAAAAGGAGGAGAACTCCATTATGGAGGTAAAGAAAATAATGAACAGCATCCACACCATTCTTCTTGAACGCAAGAGCAACAACTTCATGTCCCTTAAAGTTAAGGGACTACTGGCACAAAAGCGTAGTGATGGACTTGGTAAGGAATATGACCAGTTCTGTGCTGATGTGCAAGGCCTGTACAGTACATGTCTGGAGTATCTGGAGAAGTGGATGACTCCCATGGAAGAGTTCTCCACATTCACGTGGATGGATCTGAGTGAGCCACCAGAGTGGAATGATGTGGAGGCCTGCATCACGTTCCTAGGAGAGAAGGGGGTGGTCATTGATGATGTCAAGTGTTTTGACCAGGTCACCAATCTGAAGAGATTCACAGAAAGGGGATGAGGAGTTCAGTGGCCTGCAGGTGCTCCAGAAGTGGACCAGAAGCATGTTACTCAGAACTACTGAAGATTGCACAGTTTGTCTTTGCACTTTCCTCTCACAATGCAAATGTTGAGAGGGTTTTCTCACTGATGCAGAGCCAGTGGACCAAGGAGAGGAACCAGCTGTCTGTCACTGAAGGGGATCGCAACGCGATGTTTACAGTGAGAACAGCTGTGAGGTCCGTGCAGAAAGCAGAGCAGTGTGTATAATATATATCACTCAGTATAACAGGCCTACATTACTCTCTGTATTTGTATGTATGCTTTAGTTTAGTAGATATACAATCAAAGAGTCGATCTTTTTTTTAACCATTTAGTGCTTCACATAATAAAATACACAACATCTGTAGCCTGATATGCTTTAGGAGCTGTTGTGTGTGTGTGAGTGTGTGTGTGTGTGGTGTGTGTGTGTGTGTGTGTGTGTGTGTGTGTGTGTGTGTGTGTGTGTGTGTGTGTGTGTGTGTGTGTGTGTGTGTGTGTGGTGTGTGTGTGGTGTGTGTGTGTGTGTTGTGTGTGTTGTGTGTGGTGTGTGTGTTGTGTGTGTGTTGTGTGTGTGTGTGTGGTGTGTTGTGTGTGTGTCCTCATCTGTAGCCTGTTATTGTCTCATTATACCCGCACTGTGAATGAATCAAAGTAAATATAGAAGTGGTCATGAACCCTCTGTGCCTCCTGTCATCATTAATGGACGTCTCTTTAAAATGACCGCTCAGAGGAGAGGAGTTCTCATTTCTCTAACCGCCTGCTGCTTCCCCTCCTCTCTCCTCGGTTCCCCTCCTTGACTCCTCCGCTCGCATCTCCTGTGGGCGGGACTAAGTCTCGAGGATAGGAGGAGAGGAGTTAGAGAAATGAGAAAGGGCCCATGTCTTCCGGTTGTTGCCTGTTTTGAATGACAAATACACACTACCGCCGCCTGCTGGTAAGGAGAGTTATTGCCACTCACGCATACGCAGTTCGTACGTGCTCGGCGAGTAAAGTAACGAGTTACTTTACTTAGAGAGTAACGAAGTAGTGTAATATCTAACTTTTTTTTAGAGTAATATGTAATATATTATTAAAAAAATTAGTAACGACCCCATCTCTGGGCATGACAGGGGGGGGAGACCAGGAGGAAAAATGTTTGATTCGAAAATAATATGATACAGTACTTATTAGTACAGTATCATATACATATACATATACAGTTTTATTACGTCTTGGTCTCTGTTTCATTAAAGCTCGCTCTGTGGAGAGAGAGAGAGAGAGAGAGAGAGAGAGAGAGAGAGAGAGAGAGAGAGAGAGAGAGAGAGAGAGAGAGAGAGAGAGAGAGAGATAGAGAGAGAGAGAGAGAGAGAGAGAGCGAGAGAGATAGAGAGAGAGAGATAGAGAGAGGAGAGGAGAGAGAGAGAGAGGGGTGCGCCTAACGGATATAAAGAGTTTTTTCAACAACAAAGTGGAGGAGAGTCTTCTCCTATAAAAATAGCACTTTACCCCTGCTTACACCTACTGTCAGGCCCGGTTCTACGGGGGTGCATAAGGATGCATTGCACCCTCAGTTGAGTCGTTATGCACCCTCATTTGAAAAGTGAAATAAAAAATTACATATATAATAATAATAGTAGAAATAATAAAAAAGAATATAGTTGAAATAAAATATATTGTAATTGTGGTTAAATAACATTGTCTGCTGCATTTATTTGGTCAATTTAAATGGTAAGTAACGTTATTATGTCAGGTGTGCGTGACCTGTGCCGCTGTGCGTTCGTCATCTGCAAGGTGCTTACACAGCAGAAAATGGTTAAAACAACCAGCCCTTATCGCCAGCAGTAACACTGCATCTACTGCAGGTAATAACAGTTCAGATCATGGGGACCCGTTACGTTACGTTACCCGCAGTTCTCCCGCCCGACTCACCGGCTTTGCCCGCCTCGCCCACGGAGGCGGAGCAGCCGTCTTCGTTGCCCCAAACACCGCCACCCCTCAGCGGCCCGCATGTGCCAGAGGACCTCGCAAAACAGAGCCTGTCCAGGTATATTAAAAAAAGTACCCAACTCGCCTGTACAGTGGGGTAAGGCGCTCATTTTGCAGCTCATGGTTTCAAAACAGAGATAGGCTGGAATATTCCTGTAAAAAGATGCCATCTTCTGCATGTAGACATTTCGGTCTTGAAAGGGGAGTGATTTGTAAAATATCCATAGAGAAAAAGTAAATCTGTTTACAGTTCTGTTTCATATGGGCGCTGAGAGATGTATCCATAGATCTCTTCACTTTGCTCTCAAAGTGCACCAGATTGATGCTTTTAACTTCATGAGGGATGAGGACCCCCCTAGAGGAGGTGAGGACCCCCCTAGAGGAGGTGAGGACCCTCCTAGAGGAGGTGAGGACCCCCCTAGAGGAGGTGAGGACCCCCCTAGAGGAGGTGAGGACCCCCCTAGAGGGTGTTCGGTCCACTCACCACTTATAAAAATAGCACTTTACCACTGCACCCTCTCTAATCTCAGATGAGCAGGGGCGGATCTACGGGGGAGCAAGGGGGCAGCTGCCCCCCCCACTGTGGAGCCTTGCCCCCCCAGCTGCCCCCCTAACTTTTGTTTCCCTAAAACTGTACTAAAACAAACCTACACTATTTCCACAAGCTTCTCAAGCAACAAAACAAGCATTACATTAGTTAAAAGTGAATCATTTTAAATATAATTTTAGGCCCGTTAAAAACGCAGCTACGGCCCTGCATTAAACTGCGGAGCGGCATTCACACAGACCGCGGCTCACACCGCTGCAGAGAGGGAGCGAGCTGTCCCAGCACCTATGGATCAGCTTCCCCTGGGAGCATTTCCCTTTCCACTAGTTTTGTTTTTACTAAGGACGATAGCTTGAAACTAAATATTAATAAAACGCTGCCGTTTGAATCGATAGCGTTTAACAGACGGGCGCTGTTTGGGACGTTACAAAATACTACGCAGACAGCGTTAGCTGGGAGATCGATCACTTTGCTAAACTACGTGGTAGCCTACTATTACATCCACGTAAACTACACATCACAGCCATGAGGCCAGATCAATGAAACCAGGATACATCCTTTACTGTAAAAACTGGATCCAAACACAGCTGCCTGTGTGCGCTTGATCAATACTTTCTGATGTTATATGATATGCTACATATTAGCTAGGCTACATGGCCCTAACGTGTAAAGTTATACAAGCATTTGTACCAGTGCTTTTCACAAGTAGACTCTTGCAGGCCAGAGTATAGGAGTGATTCAACAACAACACAAAGACATATGAGAAGTGATCAGGACGAACAGAAAGAGGAAAAGGAAAAGAGAGTTCACTGAATAAAAAAATTAATTAAATATATATTTATTTGGCAGGGACAGTGCACATTGATTGACATTTCTGTAAATGCGCCAGAGTTAGCCAACAGGCTATTTTTCGTCTGTAGTCCCTGGACAGATGTTAAAAGTCATCCTAAAAACAAAAATTCATTTCATATAACAGGTAAAAACAATCAGTAAAACAACATTCAACAGAGATACTTATATAAAAGCATATATAAAAACT
This sequence comes from Gymnodraco acuticeps, assembly GCF_902827175.1. NCBI lineage: Eukaryota > Metazoa > Chordata > Actinopteri > Perciformes > Bathydraconidae > Gymnodraco > Gymnodraco acuticeps. The sequence goes on along the minus strand of NW_022992229.1, from coordinate 4,833 downwards.
ATAAAAACTAAACTAAAATACATATTCACAAAGCAGACAGATACAGTTCAAGGCATATGTACAAACAGAGCGTTGTAATGTACAGATTGTGTCAGTGTTGACAGAGCTGACTTTCCACTAACGAGACCAGGAGGGTCAGAGCAGGAGGAAGAGGAGGAGATGAAGAGACCAGGAGGGTCAGAGCAGGAGGAAGAGGAGGAGATGAAGAGACCAGGAGGGTCAGAGCAGGAGGAAGAGGAGGAGATGAAGAGACCAGGAGGGTCAGAGCAGGAGGAGGAGATGAAGACATTAGTGAAGAAGAAGAAATGTATGTGAGGAATAAAGATGAAGTGTCAGAAAGAGGGCCAGAGGCAGGGATCAGGAGGCAGATGAAACTCCAGCTGGACCACATGGTATGTTCTTATTCTCCTTACATATTCCATCACAGCAGCACAATCTAGCAGCTCTTAGTATTGACAAATATTGATTGAAATGTGTTGCTGCACAGGTCACCTGTAGCTCTCTGAAGAGATGGGTGATGTCATTTGTGTACTTAATTATAAGTTGAAATGTTGAGTTTGTCAATCTTAATCTGAAAATACAAAAACTGAAATATAGGTAAGAGAAGAAACTGACACTTCTGTGATGTAATTCCCTCAATGCAGATCACAGATGGACTGATCCACACATGGACTGATCCATTATTTTAATAGGAGGGTAAATGGTATGGCGTGACGGGATTGAAACAAACTGAGGGACAATATTGCAATTTCATAGATAATTCAAGTATTTGTTCAGAATTTATTTTTGATCAGTTAAAGTTGACAAGCATGTGATTATATTAGCAGCAACATTTTGGGATAATTGGCCATTTTGATTTGTTTAATATTAAATTAATATGTAATAATGCTTAGTGAGGACATGCAAATATGTCTGTCTAATACTAAGAAAACCCATTTTTTAAAAACAAAATATATATTTAGTTTGACATTGTAATGCAAAACAACCTGTTCCACTAATTAATTGCTTTAAAATACATGTTGTAGTTTCCTTTCATTTAAAATGGTTGAGGTAAGCTTGGGGGACTCAAAGGGCACCCGATTGTTTGTCTGAACACCTTGTTTCTCTTGTGCATTAAGAACACTTGTGTTAGGGCATGAATTAACAATACATAGGTTATATACAGTATAACATACCACGTACTGTCCGCCCTCCCATGCCACCCTGGCATGACCTCTTGCCCCCCCTTTGCCCCCCCATGTAAAATGTTCTAGAACCGCCACTGCAGATGAGTCATTTTGTTCTGGGACCGGGCCTGCCTACTGTATATGCGGCGAGCCTTCATTGTAACTGTCACACTGTGTATTTGCGTGGGGAGTGTTGCAGTAGAACATTCCTCTGTAGCGCCCGGTGCATTAATGGGAAACCCTAAATGTTTGAGCACCCTCTATGAAACATCAGCTACCCCACAGCACCCCCAAAAGAAATATCTGGCGCCGCCACTGAGCCTGACTATTTGTGTTGGGGGCCCCGACTTGTTTTTTTCTCCAAAGGGGGGGCCTGACAGAAACAGTTTGAGAACCACTGGGTTAATCCAATGTGTCACTTTGAAATTATTTCTGATAATCCATCAGCAATAAAACTAGTTCTAAGTTTTCAGAGCGGAAGGTAGGTTTGGGCAAACTGCGTGCACATAGCTCTCATTTCTCAATGGTAACGTGTATGTGGAAATTCCCCTTCGATTCTATTGGCTCTAACGGTTAAAAAGAGATATCAATCATCAAAATCGACCAATGGGTTCCAGAGAAACGGCAAATACGCCCATTTCCACCCAAATGACCCCATTTGCTAAACCTCTCTAAAAAGGTCAAAGGTCACTTGTTTTGCATCAATCTTGATACAGGGTACTTATTATATGTTGTACTTTGGATTCCTAAAGCTTTTGGTCTACCTTCCCATCATCCAAGGTTAGTTTTAGAAATTCCCCTTCTCATGGACGCCCTGAATCCACCAAACAAGAGTCAACAGAAAAACAGCTGTTGATTGGCAGAGGAGATTTGTCACATTTTTCATGGGCGCACCCCACACACTCAGCTCTGCTGCTCATCCCACAAATGCATGTTCCTCACAAATGTGGTTCCATTGGAAGATAAGAAAACAGGCTTTCCAACGGGATGAGATGTATTGCCAAAAGGCATTGTTACAACACAGAAATCATCTGCCATGATTCTTCTCTGACATCATTACCAAACACAAATTGCCTTACGTTTTTTTTTAAACTATTTTACAACAATGATACTGTACATTGTTGTGAGTTTTCATAGTATGTTTAATACTTAAAAACGAAAGTTAGTTATAATCAAATATAATCAATTATATTCTTGTATAACCCACAATGAAAATGCTTCATATTTTAGGTTTTCTATAGTTACAGTATAAACAAAACCAAGTGGGTTGTTTAGGTTGAGTTTTCTTCCTCTCCTCTGGCAGCAGTCCAGAGAGAGGGGGGGGGGGGGCTTCACACTAAGGGGAAAAACATTAAGAGGCCAAAGAGAGTTCATGTCCTTTTTACCTCATATGAAAGGGTGTCTTATCCCATAACAGCTGTGGAACATGTTGGGACATGTTCAGCCTTGTACATTATGCGCATGCGCGGTTTTCAACTGAATTGGGGTGTAAGAGGAGGAGTTTGTTTTTTTGGGTTTAGGATCCAGTTTTTTTTAGCATAAAGAGACTGGTTTTTTTGAGAGAGCGCGAGAGAGGGGGGGTGACCCCTGGTAGACTCTCTCCGGGTAGGCTGTGTGCTTCAGAGCTGGGTTAATAGCTCTCGGTAAGGTCCTTCTAGACGGGGTAAATATCTCTCGAATGTATTGGTTGTTGGCTGAGTGGAATGATTTGATGAGAGAAAGTGTGTGAACCTTTATAAATACCGCGACCTGTGGGGAAAATCTGGTCCCCCGAAATTTGCGGACAGGAATGGGTTTTTGAGTGTTAATCCGCCGTCTGTGTCGGAAAAAGTGTTTGAAAATTATAAATACCGCGACCTGTAAGGACCTTCCTTCGAATTTTGCGGATAGGAATGGGTTTTTGAGTGTTAATCCGCCGTCTGTGTCGGAAAAGTGTATGAAAACTGATGTGAATAAATGGGTGAATGAAAAGTTGAATGCGCTTTTTATTGTCACCGGTCTTTTTACGAGGAAATACCTCTAAATTCTATCGGGAGAATTTTAAAATGTCACAACTGAAATGGGCAGTTGAAATTAAAACATTTGGTAATAAATGTAAGACTGTGAATTAAAGTTTCATTTGAACATGATCACAGCACGGTTTTTTTGTTAGGATGATTATAATGTTGTAAAGAGAGAAGGTAAAAACCCTGTATTAGTTTGGACCTATTTTTCTTCAAATAAACTGAATCCCACCTGTTGGATTGGGATCCTTTAAAAGACACCTGTGCCCTCCTCTCCTGCGTCAAAGGTAAGATTGCACCCTGCCACACACACTTAGGTAGGAGCACACTCCATTTACTGATATCAAAATCCTTCGGGATCGCTTAAACAGATTAAAAAAGAGTTGTCTGAATTGAAACAGCAGTTAATTGAACCTTGGTTCTTCGGGAAGTTAGTAGAGGTGAGATCTTGCTGACGTTGGTGGATCTGAGCCAAGCAGCAACCTTACATAGACTCAATAATCTTCGGAAAGGTCAATTAGGAGGTCAGAATAATTTGCCGGAATAAATTAACAGGACCTCTCAATACTCTAAACATGGCGCCCAACGTGGGGCTCTGTGAAAAATAATACTTTTACAGAGTCAAAATACAAGAACCAAAACGACCTAGTGAAAAAAGTCGATGAATACAAATCAGCGAAATACAGGCTGAAAGTCTTGTTAAAATACCTACCCCAAATCCTAGAATATATATAATTAAACCTGAAAGTGTAGTAATTTAAGTTAATACTATTGCACCGGACTGAGGGTTATATTATATCGGATATAGCTGTCTGATTAAAGAAGCTAAAGAAGGTTCATTTTCCCCTAGTCAAATTAAGAAGCCTGTGGTCCCTTTAACACAGGTTTAGGTGGCTAAAGTGAAGTCAGCCGTAGGAGCACTGCTCAGTACTTGTCCAATTACTTTGAAACTTATAGGTAGGACTTGACCAAGAGCTGCGGTTTTGAACTTTTGCGTTAAAACATAACGTGGGGAAGAGTTAATAGGAGATTTAATAAAGATAAACATAGGTCTAAAGGTACCTATGCTGTTTAAAAAATTCGAAGCTCGGTAAATAAAACTCTTAGCTGAGGTACCCGCATGTACTAACTGAATCCAGAAAGAGAACTTAGAACCAAGTGACGGTATAGTCGGACTGATCACCCGTCGAGAGTAAAGCCTAGGAACTTGCATGTGTATAAAAGAGTGAACTTGAACCCTTTAAATACATTTTTGTGTTGTTTTTTAAAACAAACAAACAAAAATAAATGGCGGACGAGGTTAGAACGCAGTTTTTAATGACTCGGAGCCAACCACACAGGGGGGATACACAGAAGCAAAATCCGGAGCTTCTGCCCGCCCTGGTCAGCTTAGCCCAGACCCACGGGCGTACCGCGACCAAAATACTTTCCTGTCAGACTACCGTTTGACAGAGAGCAACAAGCAGGTGGTATAATGTTTGAGACCCTATCTCCACCATACAGGGATAAAAAGCTCAAAAAATGCCATTTAGGAGTATCCCATCTACTACTCCTAGAAAGAAAAAAAAAAAAAACCCACATTGTTAGACCTGATATTCAGGAAAAAGGAATGTTGGAAAATAATAATGTCAAATATTGAAAATCTTAAACTGGGATCAACAAAC